>NW_025796915.1:5798941-6030059 GCF_021613505.1 Equus quagga
TGGGGTCACTGCCAGAGGGGCGGGATGCTCACAACTTTGGGGTCACTACCAGAGGGGGCGGGATGCTCACAACTTTGGGGTCACTACCAGAGGGGTGGGATGCTCACAACTTTGGGGTCACTACCAGAGGGGCGGGATGCTCACAACTTTGGGGTCACTACCAGAGGGGCGGGATAAGAATGGGCTAGGGGAGGCAGCTGGAGGCTGCCATGGGAATTTGCCCAGGCAAAGTGTGAAACTTGCCTTTCCCCTGCCCCTGCTCCTGATGGCCTGACCCCTGCTT
Organism: Equus quagga; assembly: GCF_021613505.1. Classification (NCBI taxonomy): domain Eukaryota; kingdom Metazoa; phylum Chordata; class Mammalia; order Perissodactyla; family Equidae; genus Equus; species Equus quagga. Next base: position 5,799,225 of record NW_025796915.1, read on the forward strand.
TGTGGCCTATGCATGCTCGTGTTATGAACAGGAATTCATGTCCTGAGCACTTCCTGTGTTCGGGAGACATTGCCAGGGGCCGTTTTGCTCAGGAGGATGCTCCAACCTTTGAGGAGCGTATAACCTCTTGGAGAGAATAGAATTCTTTTTCCCTTACTGTGTTATTTCAGGTCCTACAAAAGCAGACCCCAAGATAGAATGGGATTTGCAAAAGATTTAGTGGGGGAAATACCTGTGAAGGATAAGGGGCCAGGAACAGGGGGAGTCTGACAGCATGAGAGGAGGCTCAGGAGGATGGGGATTGGACGGGAGGCCCTGGGACTGCAGCGCACTTCTAAGAAAGTTTCCGCCAGGCCGCTCACCTGTCAGAGGAGCCCGCCTCCTGCATGAATGGTACTAGTACCCGCCTGACCCTTGACCCTTGGCATTGCTTCTGTGGGCTTTTCAGGAGCCTCTGCAGGAACCTTGGACAACTTCTCCTCCTTTCTTAGACAGTGAAGAAACTACTTACGCCCAAACTCCTGCCTTCGAGCTGCCCAGGCCCCCGAGTGCAGCTCACCTTACTTCTCTCTTCCCGGCAGCCCCTCACCCTAGTCCAGTGGGCGGGGTCTGTTGCCTGCCTGGCCAGGCTGCCTCCTCATCCCGCATCAGCAGGTCTGCTCAAGCCTCCTGCCCAGAGCACCTTTCCTTTTCCCTTAGTCAAAGCTCAGTCTGCCCATGGCCCTGCCCAAGCCGACTCCCACTTCTCCCAGGATTTCTTCAACCCCACTGACGTCCCCACTGCTGGGATTTCTGTTTATACAGGGGCATTGCCATAATTTAGCACCTCATTGTTTTCCAGTTGTTTCATCTCTTGTGATTTTGTTTCTTAAACTAGCTTACAGATTCCAGTCCTCTTTCTGCCATCTCTTCTTTCCTTTCCTTCCTCCCTTTCTATTTATCAAGTGTCAGGTTTGCTTGTAGAAACTGACAAGACTTGGCCACCTCCAAGGTCCCGGCTGGCCCCCAGGTTGGCAAAATTGGGGGGCTTTTGATTTTCAGCTGGCCTGATCTTGCCCTTTTCTTCTTCCCTGGGTCCCAGAGACCTCCAGTGCCCCCTCCTCTGGCCTCCCCAAATTAATCACTGTTCTCAGTGCCTGGATTGATACTGAGGAAGCACCGACTGGTTCCAAAATGTGATTTCTCCCTCCCTAGAGAAATTTTTGACCAGGCCCCAAAGAATTGAAAGGATAAAATTCTAATGAATTTGATACAAGAGCTAAATCTGTACTGTCCAAGACAGTAGCCACTAGCCAGGCTATTTAAATTAATTAAGATTAAAAATATGGTTCCTCTGTTACAGTAGCCACATTTGAAGGGCTCAATAGCCACATGTGGACAATGGCTACCATATTGGTCTGCACAGATACATTTCCGTCATCATGGAAAGTTCTATTGGACCATGCTGAGGGGAGGAAAGGGTTTTGTTCAAAAGCGAGTGTGAGGTGGATCAGGAACTTCCTTCAGTCGTGAATCACCCTACTGGAGGTTCTTGCCTTGCCTAAGAGAAGAGGCAAGTCTTTAAGCCTTCCTTGGTGAGTGGAGAGGAGACCTCTCTGAGCCATACCGTCAGTGGAGATGCCCCTGCCGTGAGCACAGGCCCGGAGGTCATGGAAGCAGCGGTCTCGGGGTAATGAACAGGCCCCTGGTCATCTCCCAGGGGATGATGAACAGCTCCTGGTCCCTGTCCCCTGGCCCTCGGATGCCATCTGTGGATGGCCAGAGATGCCCACTCACAGCTTGGAGCTGCTCAGAGCTTCTCCCCAAAGCCTCCAGGAAGGGGAGGCCTATTCTGCAATGGTGCAGAATTCCTAATGTGCTCAGCATCGACATTCTGCAGCAGTTGGTATCAATTATTAAGCAGAAAGCCCAAGGAGAGTCTGTGGAGGAGTGGAGAGTGTGGGAGGCGAGGGGGGGGAGAGAGTGCTGGGGGGCAGGCGAGGATGGTCTGGGCGTGGGGCATAAGGCTCAAGTGCTGATGTCCCATGCAGGATCTTAACCTCAGGAGCAGGGAGGGAAGGGCCTTGGTCTCCTCCTGTGGCTGAGTGTTCGGGGATGATGCTCCTCCTTGAAGGGGGCTTCTGGCAAACCTGAGCGTGTGCAGGAGCTGGACGCCAGGGAGCTGAGGGGACTTGAGACTCAGCCTGATGGAAAAGGTGGCGAGGCCTGAGGTGAGATGGCTCCGAGGACATGGCAGTCTTCTTCAAAATCTAAAGGGTGATCATCTAGAGCAGGGTCGGCGCACTTTTTAGGTAAAGGGCCAACTATTTTAGGGTTTGTGGGCCTTGCGATCTCTGTTGCAACTACTCAGCTCTGCTGTAGCATGGCAGCAGCTATAGACAATGTGGAAACAGAATAAGTGAGCGTGCAGTATTCCAGTAAAACGTTGTTTACAGAGACGGGTGGCAGGCTGGGTCTGACCCAACTCCTGACCTAGAGCCTCAGTCTTCACAGTGTGATCCTTGGACCCACAGTGCAGCGTCACTTGGGGGCTTGTGAGGAATGTGGAACCTCAGGCCCCACCCACCCCAGAACCACAGAAACATCTGCATTTTAACAGATCGCCTGTGCCTGTCAAAGTTTGAGAAAAGAGTTAGAGTGGTTCTGGGAGGCTCCAGTGAGAATCAGGAACAATGGGTAGAAACGGCAGGAAGTGAAATTCGTCTCAACCTCAAGATGAACTTTCTACCAAACAGAGCTGTTCTCAGATGCAACAGGAGGCTGTCTGTGGAGGCAGCGAGCACCCCGTCACTGAGATGCTCAAGCAAAGGCTAGATAAGCACTTGTTCAGGACGGTAGGGAGGACTGGGGCAGGATAAATAGCATCAGGACAGAGCGTCTGCGCTGGGAGGCAAGCTGCCTGGGTTTGAATCCTGGTTGGGCAGGAGGATGTTTCACGGATGCTTATCTCAGATTCGGCTGTCGAATGGGGGTAGTCAAAGACCTCACAGGGTTGTGCTGAGAATTAATTCACTTAAAGTACTGCACCAGCACTCACCACACACGGAGTGCTCAGTGTTGCTTGGATGACGTAATTCTGTGACAGATATCCATATTTTTGGTTGGATCAAGGACCGACCTTTGTGTCTAAGGTCTCTTCCTTCCCACTCTGAGATTTGAGGTGGGGGAGGGGGAGGACTTGGGGATAAGAATCATAGTCAGTGATTCTTGAGTATTTGGTAGGAGCCAGGCATTACGCAAGCATTGGTTAATGGCTCTCAAATTACTTTCAGATACTCATTGGCGTGTAAGAGCAGAGAGATTATAATCTGTTGCTGCCCAAACACTCTGCATGTTTCAGCTTTAGAAAGTCAAATCGAGCCCAGAGATACTGTGTATGGTTTTGTCATCGACAGATTTATGCTGTGTTGAGGGCCCAGAATTCCCTGGAGCTGGTCAAAGAGCCTCCTCTTCCGCCCACATCACCAGCCCAAGCCTTAAGATGGCGGGGGGCTAGGACTCTTTACTGCAGAAAAATAAGCTGATGCCTCCCAGTCCTATTGGTGGAGGGCCCCAAGGAAGCAATGTCCCTTCTGGCCTTGTTTTTGTGCTTATGACCTCAACTACAGGTTTTAGTGACAGCCCTTGGTTTGGATTCTTGCTTCATGGCTGTGTGGTCAGGGGCAAGGCTCTTGACCTCTCTGAGCCTGGGTTCTTTCCCTTATGAAATGGACTGAGAATGCTGCACACCTCACAGGGTTGTCGTGAGGATTAATGAGGACGTATGTGACTGCCAAGAGCGGTACAGATGTTGGTTGTCATTTTGATGAAACCAGAAAGCCTCTTGAAGGCTCTTCCTTCCCCAACAGTGCTTGCCATGTAGTAAGGAGTTCATACACACTTAGTGAATGTGAGAGGAACAAACGATCGTCTCCTGCAGTGTGGGAGAAACTGCTTCCGAGTGGGGCGAGCTGGAGGCCCGCTCCCTGCCCTGCCCCCGAAGCCTACCCACCGTCATTTCGTCTCTAGCGCTCATTGTGGGCTGCACAAGTGCCATCAGACAGTGGCGGGTCTACCCAGCTTTTCTCCTGGTAACAGCTTTGACTTGGCTTTGTGGAAATCAACACAGAGTTCTTATCTTCCCAAAGAAACCTTACAAAAAACAACACACTGAATTTTTTGTGTGTGTGTGTGTGTGTTTTAGTTTCAAAAGGTGGGTGGGAAGGATGATAAAGAGTGCCCTTGTACCCGAGAGCAGGACCTAGCGAAGCTTGAGGAGTCTTTTCTTACTGCTTAAAACTCTCCTGCATCCCCTTCTTTGCCTCCTCCCCCCGTCATATAATTTTTGGTGCATTTTGGTTAATTAATTTAAAGTGACGATGGTTCCAGATGAAGCTGTAAATTGGTTTCAAATGGCACGGCCGGGCCACCCACTACTGGGAGATCATATTGCAGTGACAACATTAAAACTTGAACAACCCTCAACAAGGCGGGAGGAGGGGAATCCTAAAACCTCAAGTAAAAACACGTTTCCAGCTCTATTCCTTGCTGCAGCCCTTAAGAAAGTGGAAACAGATGGATGGCGGCTTTGATAATGAGAGAGGCAATCAACTTTAGATTAAAGAAAAAAACCCCTAAACCCTACCCAAAAAGGATGAGTCTGACAGTAAAATCCCAGACACATAACGTTCCAGTTAAGAGGCTATTGACATATTAGCCGGGAACAGAGGGGGTTCTGAGAGAGGTCAGTCTTTCTCTCCTGGAGCACTCCGCGTTGTTCCCTTGCCTCCACAGCCAGAGCCCTGTGCTCCCTAATTGAAAACACCGCGGGATCTTTGGACGTTTGCGATGCTCCGATTTCCCCTGGAAATCACTAAGTGTTCTCAGGGGGCTTGGCTGCTGCCTGCTGCCAGATTCTAGAGAGGAGAAAAGACATTTCTGTTTTTAATTTAACTTAATTATTTTTTTTGGTTGGGGGGTGTATGTGTGTGATTTTTCTGGGAGGAACAAGATACGAGGAACAAAGAGACGCAGTTCCATATCAAGAGAAAAGAAGATGTTGAAGTCACAAAATCCGGGTTCCTGCCTCAATTTAGCAACCTACCAGCTGTGGAACTTGGGACAAGTACTGACATTTCTTGTGCCTCCATTTCTCTGTCTGTGAAATGGGAGTGAAAAAGCCTACTGTTCAGGGCTGCCGAGGGACTCAGCTGAGGTGATGGATGTGAATGCACCGGGTAAATGCCAAGGGCCCGACTGTGGTTCTGAGCGTGGAAGGTTCCCAGGGATTGGACAGGGCAGATTGTGGGGGGAGGTGTTAGAATAGGAACTAGGGTCCTTGGGCTTTTTTCCCAGCTCTACCACTTGCCAACCCTGGGTTGTGCAGCCAGTTTCTTCCATGGACTGACCCTCAGCCTTCTGCCTCTCTGATCAGAGCTGCCATCCCTGGCCTGCCCACTGGCCAAGGCTGGGAGGAAGAGCTAATGAATGGTGTGCACCTGCTGGACCACCAGCCGTTTGTCCACTCCTGGCACATGCTGGACACTCAATAAATCATTGTCGAATGAGTGAATGAACATGTGAAGGGGCTTGGGCAAGGAAAAAGGTAATATTGCTGGAAAGCGGTGCAATTAAATTGATTTCTCAGTCATCGCAGCAATTCCCCTGGGGACGTTGTTGGAAGAGACAGGCCATGTGAGTTTCTGTTGTTCAGCAGATTGTTTGAGGCCCCAAAGAGAAGAGAGACTCAAATGGAACAAAATCCTGGTTTGGTCCAGAGAACATTTGCATGTTCGCCAGTTCAATCTTTTGGAAAATACGGAGATTTGGTTCTGATTCAAGCTTCTGCTCAGGCTTTTTTCGAAGGCTGTTTTTGGTGATATTTATAAGCGTCATGGGGACTGGGCCTGTCTTCTTCACTGAGTATTCTAAGCATCTAACAGGTGCCTGACACAGGAGGTGCCCGATAAATAACTCACGGTAATAGGGGAATCCCTCTCTCTCGTCTCTCCCCGCCACCGTGTCGAGGTGAACACTGAGGCTCGGCAGCCTCTGTACAAAGGAGGACTTTAGAGCTGCGGCCTTCTCAGATGGAGAGTCCCTCAGGACAGTTAGTCAATACATCTGCAGAATTCCCCAGTGGGAGCTGGGTGATCACAGGGTGGGGGTGGGGACTGAGTGGTTTGGGCAGAGCTCTGTTAGTTTTCATATTCTCCCAAGCTGCAGCCAAGATCTCTGGAGATGTGCTTCCGGGGTTGACCACTATCTGTTCTGGGGCCCCGCTCCCTGCTCTGGGCAGTTGTTGGTGTAAGAGTACATTCTCAATCAGACGTTCTCCTCAAGTCCAGGTCCTGCTCAGTCCACTGGCTGCTCTGTGCTCGCAGTCTCCCAACTTGTCAGAATCCACTTGCCGTTCTGGTGAGAGGGTCATTTACTGCCAGGGTCCTCAGCGATAGAAGTAGCAGCAAGCGAGAGACCGGCTCCTATTGATGGAGCTCGCGTATATCTCCTTCTGATTGGACTCTAGTTGGTGCCCCTGGCAAGACGGCAGCTGGAAGATGTCTGTGGTGTGCTTGACCCACACTCTTCTTTCCTCCTCTCCTCCGCCCTTCCACCCCTATTTATCTCCTCTTCCCTCCTTCTCTTTCACCCCATTCCCCTGCCGGTCCCCACTCTGAAAATCTAGACCAGCGGAAGCACTAGGTTTATGGGAGATCAGGAGGTAGGCTGGAAAGAATTCTTCCATACTTTATAACAAAGAGCTCTGGCAATAGCTTTTTCCTTCAGCCACTGGTGGCCGGCCATGAAGAGTGTTGATCCACTAACTATTTCTTTGACTCTTAGAGCAGCTCAAACCGTGGCAGTGGGATAGTTTTGAGACTAACTGGCTATTGTTAGAAACATTTAGAAATCTCTCCCCTTTACTCCAATTTCCTCCTCTCTGCCGGTTGCAGCTTTAACAGCTGGAAGACATTTCTCCTTCATCTGTTTTATTCAGTGTTTCACTAAGCTCCATCAATTTAGCCTTTGAAATTTCTTTTGTACTGGCCCCTTCTCTTGTTCCCACTGCTCATTCCTGAGGCCTGGCTCTCATCCCCTCTGCGTGCCGAGCTGCCTCCAGAACCTCTTGGCAGAGTTCCCTGCCTCTGGTCTCTCTGTCTTGGATCCATCTTGCCCAGCCACGCCAGACTCATCTTTCTCAAGCTCTGTTTGCATCTTAGGATGCCTCAGCTCAAATTCCCCAGGCTCTCCAAAGTCGTTGGCATTGCTCAGGCAGCTTTCGTAGCTGCCTCTCCCTGTAATTTCTTCCTGGAGTGGTGGCTGTATTAGTTACCTGTGGCTGCTGTAACAAATTACCACAAACGCAGTGGCTTAAAACAACAGAAACTTGTTCTCTTACAGTTTCGGAGCCCAGAAATCTGAAATGAGTCTTTTGGGCTTAAATCAAAGTGTCGGCAGGACTGTGCTTCCTTGGGAGGCTCCCGGGGAAAATCTGTTTCCTTCCTCTTCCAGCTTCTGGTGGCTGCTGACATCCCTTGGCCACATCACTCTTCTGCCTCTCTGGTGACATTGCCTTCTCCTGTTATGTCTGTGTGTCAAATCTCCCTCTTCTAGGAAGCGTGTGGTTGTGCTTAGGGCACACTTAGATGATCCAGGATAATCTCCCTATCTCAGAATCCTTAACTTCATCACATCTGCAAAGTCCCTTTTGCCACATAAGGTGATATTCACAGGTTCTGAGGATTAGGATGCGGATATCTTTGGAGACCACTATTCAGCCTGCCGCAGACTTCTGATCCATTCAACAATTCAGCAAATATCTATTGAGCCTTCTATGTGCCAGGCTCCATTCTAGGCAACAAGAATTATTAAAACTGATGAGCCTTTTCAGATCCAGGCTCCTGCAGGGTGAACCAGCCCTTCTCTGCACTTTCCCTCCTGGAGCACGGTGTTATGACATAGCACGATGAGCACCCTGTATCACGTTGACAATTGTTAGATGCCTACCCCCTCCATTTATATGAGCTCCTTGAAGGTTAAGCTGATTTCCTTATACCTGTGCTTAGCGCTAGAGGGGACATCCAGAGAGTACTCAGTGATGGTTTGTTAAATCAGTGAACAAGTTTCTTATTCCTTCCCTTCTTCCTTCTTCCTAAACATTTTTATAATTTGCTTGGGTCCTAAGATGGCTCCAAGAATGCACTTCTGCCTCAGAATTAAATGTTTAGGGTCTGACCTTCTTGGTAGTCACCTCCGTGGGTCTGGGTGACTTGAGGAATAGCTGTTGTGGGCGTCTGCTCCCCTGCTTTGCCTGGTTCCCAGCAGTGTCATATACAATAATGTATTTAACGCTTCCCCTTGGCTTTGGAGGAGTGCAGGAGAGGGGAAGCATGAACATTAGAAGATTGCAGTCTGCAGTGACCCTGGAGGCACATTTCATGGGGCTTTGCCGCTTGGTGTCGTCCTAGCACGGCCCATCCCCATCCACCACCCCTGCTACACCAGCACAGTCGGTGCAGAGCTGGGAAACGGTGCTCTGTGTTCCCCTCGGCAGGTGCTGGACGCTGTGGGTAAGGCCTTTCCCCAGAAGTCCTGACGCACGTAAGGCAAGAGTGGGACAGACCCTATTACATACTGCTTTGTGGTGTTGGTTATTATTTTAAAATTGATCCTGTTTTCCTGCCTTAGGAAAACATATATAGTACAATAAACCAGGGGTGCCAACTGGAGGCCCATGGATTTGTATACAGCCCTTGGAATTGCTGGGCTTGGCTGTAGCCTAATGTCTAGGAAATGTTTTAAAAGGCAGGCTGACTCATAACTTCACGCTTGCTGTCTTAAAACCTTGGCCCTGCCTTTATTTCAGTTAATTGTGTGCCCCTTGCAGGCCCTGGCATCGAGACCTCAGTAGTAACTGTTTTCTTATCTCCAACAGCATATGCTGCTTTTCCAGGTGGAAACTCCAGGAATAAAGATCATCACACACACATGTGCATCCATGTAACTCTCTGGCCTGCCATAGAACCTAACAAAGTAGAACGTGGGTGACAGCTATTTGGGTGGCAGTGAGTGTGGTACAGCACTTTCCAGGTTGTGTCATTCACTCGCCTCTTAGGTGACTTTTGTCACACCCCATACCACTGAGCTATCATTTGACTAACGTTTGTATTTAATTTATCTCAAATTTTAGCTTGTATAAACTTATTTAAAAGGAAACATTGCATCTATATCATAAATAGAAGGGCAGCATCACTTATCATAAACAGAATGTAACTGTAAAAATAAATATACAGAAGACAAAACAATGTTATTGACCCCAAAATTGAAATAAACATGAAATGTAGAGTAATAATTGAATTGATTCACAAAATCTAATTGAGTCACAAAGATGAGACACTCAGCGAAAAAAATTGAATGACTATGACCAGACAGTAATAAAAGAATATTAAGCTTGATGTCATTTGATTTAAGATGACCATGTGTTTCTATGTCAATTAAATTATAGTATTTTTAAATTTCAAGGGTAACCAGCACTGAGAATCCTACCTCACATGACTCCATAGCCAGAAAGGGCAGCTTACCATTGCCCAGATGGTAAATTTTAAAAACTTAAAATATGTTAGTGTGTATTTTTGGTACACGTAAAAGAATATATGTATTCATAACTTACTTCATCTGAGGTTATGAACCATAAATATAAAATGAACCCATGAACCCCTCCCGTCTTAAGAACGTTACAAATAACTGTGCTCTTCTCTGACTCCAGTCCCGCTCTCCCTCTCTTCCCCTCCTCGGTAAAAATTGTCCTGAATTCCTTCGCCTTTAAAAGTAGTTTAACCACCTATGACATTCCTGAACAGTATGTTGTTTGGATTTGCTTGAATATAAGCTTTATAAAAATCCCGTCATACTGTTAGAATCTTCCTGGAGACTGGATAATCAATTACAGGGTATGTACGCAACGGGATGTTATTGTAGGTGAAAATGAACATGCTGAGACCGCGCACAGCCACTTGGATTAATCTGCAGAGGCAGGAGCTGCTCACCAACTCCCGTCCTGCTCAGGCCGGCCCCGGCTTTCACCGTGAGTGGGATTTAGGGGTGAGTGGAATAAAAAAGACTGCCCTCCCTGCCCCTTGCCCGGCCCAGGGACTTCCTGGGGAGAAGAGAGCTACCACGGCCGCCCGCCGCTGCTCTCCTCAGAGGGCCTGATTCCCGGGCTGGCCCTTGGCTGGCATCCGGGAACTCGGATTTGCGGACGGTCCCACCACTCCCTGATAGGAGTGGCTCACTGCGCCTAAACTGTCCACACAGTACACTGTATGCTCAATACCTGCTTTCCTCCTTGGAGTCTGGACTTTTGGTACGAGGCAGGCAGAGGGTGCCCATGTGGCCAGCAGCACCCTCTCACCTTCCGCCGATCAAAACCGTGGGCCTGGAGTCTCTGATGAGCTTTCCTGGTAGACGACACTGCACACGTGTTGCCACAACCCATTGCTGGGGGAATTAAGTGTGTCCTGTGCGACAGCACTGGGAGGGGATTCTCGGAACCTAGGGCCTGCTGTCCTCTGGACTTTGCCCCCGTGCCTGTCTGTTTGCTGATTTTGCTCTGCATCCTTTCATTGGAATCAAGCATAGCTCTGAGTATGCCTATGTGCTGAGTCCTCTGAGTCTTCCTGGGCACTGGACTTGGGGACCCCGACTGTCCTCCAAACCTTCTGTTTTCCTGCGCCACCCTGAGACTGAATAGAGGAAGCTGGGCTCTGGGCTTTCTACTTTGGAGGAGCCTGCAGATCTCGGACATACACACACACACACACACAGGCTTGCACCTCTGACACTTGGGATCTGGAGCTCAGGGCTGGCCCGGTACCATCTGTAACCCTAAAGAGCAGCTCTCATAACCGTCACCATTCAGGTCCCATGGAAACCTGTCTGCAGATCTCTTGCCTCATGTCCTGGAAAACTGCATCAAATGCCATGAACGTTGTGTGCTGAGCACTCTGACAGTGTCAGGGCAGACAGCGCTGCAGAGAGCAGGAGGGTCTGAGCGGGAGAGGGGCTTGGGTAAGAGGAGAGGCCGATTAATTAACTTGTCAAGTCCTTCCTCTCAGCTGGAATGCAATAGAGTCTTGTATAACAAATTATTGTTTCTCAGCAGCCCCAAACATTCATTTTCTTGCTTCTCTTCATGTTCCAATTTCTGGTTCCGGAGATAAGAATTAACACAATATTCACGACACTTGCACGTGGATGCTGTAGCATATTTTACCATAGTAAACAACTCATATTACTCTTAAATTTGTATTTATGCAGCTCAAGACATAATACGTGTGGAGCATGACATTGATTCTTTACCTTGGCAATGAGATGGACACCGAATCACAGAATTGCAAATTGCTTTATTTTTATAAAAATATTTACTAGCTAAATTTTCAAGAAATTAAATTAAAAAGCTTAAGCTTTATTTAAGTACCTTTGATTAAAATAGTTTATATTCACTAATTATGATTTATATTTTGCCTTTTAATTTTTGTAGCAATTGTTAATATTTTAGAAGAGAAATAGCTTTTACTGAAACCATATCAAAATATAATTTTAATTTTTCTGATTTTTACACATATTGATGGTATTTTAAAAATGAAAGTACATTCACAGTTTATTCCCTTTGAGTATAATTACATTTTATTTTTTAATCATTAGACGATTATTGTCAATAGAATAAAATTTTGTGAAAGTGAGCATACTTGGAGGTTTTGCTGAAGTGAAGGCAAAAAAGTTTATGAAATAAATATAAAATAATACATGAGTTACGTCTCTCTTTATTTTAATACTCATCCAAACATCACTGGCCCAATAATGGAGCCCCCAGACATGTGCAATAATAATTAAATTCGGTTATCTTTGATGGAAAATTTTTAGTCCTATAAAAGCCACCACTTTATTGTTTTTTTACATTTTGTTGTGAGGAAGATATTTTTGTCAAGGTGGCGCATAGGACATCACATCTGATGTAACATATGTAGACACATGGTGTGTGGGCCCATTTGTCTCTTGCCCTGATCCTGCCAGTGTTGGGGCAGGTCTGCTCCCCCTTCTTCACGCACAGCTGTAGAAGGATGTGGTTTCAGGTGTGGTAGGAGCCCTTGGAGCAGAGGGCCAGGCTCTGGGAGCCTCCCAGGTGGCCGCGGCGGGAGGCCCGGAGAAGCCCCTCCACATGCGCCCTGTGGCCCCTCCAGGCTGTGCTGGGACACGAGTGCTGGGGAAAGTGCTCAAGCTTTGGGCTTGGGCGAAGGGGTTACATTTCAGCTCCGCCAAGTTCCGGCAATGTCACTCTGAACAAGTTTCCTTAACCTCTTTGATCTTGTTTCGACGTATGTAAAATGGGAATACTCATTCTCTCTTTTCAGCGTTGTTGGGAAAACTGCAGATTTGTATTTGAAGCACGTAACACGATCTCTGGGCTTTGGCTTAATACACTTTCGGACAGGGAAACTGAGGAAAGATATTCAACAAGAGGCTAAAGTCATACTGGTGGTTGAGAGTGAAGAACCCAGGCATGCTGATGCCCTGTCTGATGTTCTCTCCCTTTCCTGGGTCCTGAACACCCATGGTCCCTCTGGAGCGCACCCACTCTCCTGCCCACGGCTGGGTTAGGAAGGATGCCTGCCCTCCCACCGGCGAGGCGTCCTAGGCTGAGCACCAGTGCCCTTTCCTCAGCATCTAGCCCTGAGGATTTACAGCCAGGTTGGGCGCAGACTGGAGGTGCCTTTACCTGTAAGTTATTCCACCAGTAATTGGATTTCTTTCTATCGTGGGAAGCCAGCATGTGTAAATCCACAGAAACCTGGGACCAGATGATATAAGGGTCACTTGAGCCTCCACACTGCCCAAAATGCATCTTCCAGGAAAATGATTTCTCCGGGCACATAAGTTACTGCGGTCCCAGGGTAACGATAGCTCAGCTCTGACCGTTCCCGTAATGCTGTGCTCAAGTGATGTAGTGTTCACGGCCCCCTCGGCTGCCTTGCTCTCCAAGTAGAAGGGCCTCACTAACACCTGCTATCGCTGCTGGATACTGTAAACCTGAAGGGAGGGTGGGCAGACGGGAGGGAAGACTGCTCCCTTCCCAGCTTGCTTTTCTTCTCAGGCTAGACTGACTCAGGTTCAGAGACTCTCGATCCTTCAGGTGAGCCACCTGGAGGTCGAAACACCTTGAACCATGCCACCAACCGCCATCCATTTGCAAGAGGATAAAATTAGGTCCCTACCTCACACCGTGTACAATAGCAAGTTCCAGATGAATTAAAGATGTGTGTATTAAATATACATTATTAACAAGTTAAAAGAAAATGTAAGACTATACATGTAACATTATGTGCAAGTCTATCTACGTATCTGTCTATTTCTATTTATCTCTCTACATCAATATCTGTATATCTATATCTTGTGGTGGGGAAGGTCTTTCTAAGTCTGGCACCAAATTCAGAAGCCAAAAAAGAAAAGTTTGGCAGAATGGACCACCTAAAAATTAAGAAAACCCAACAAAACTGTACTGTGAAAGTAACCATAAATAAACCAAAACGTAAATACATAAATGAAAGCCTGGGAGAAAGTATTTGCTATACATTCTAGCAGGAATATCCATACTATGGAAAGCATTCCTCCAAATCCATCAGAAAGAAGAAAAATAGACAAACAGGTGGTTTGCGTGCGCACAATACAAGTGGCTTATTAAAAAGGAAAAGAATTAAAAGATATTCAACCTCACTGAGCTAAAGAAATGTGAATGAAAACAACAATGCGGCATTGTTTACATTTTTGCCTGCCCAATTGAAAAGGTCGGTAACCTTTGGCACTGGCGAGAAGTCTCTGCACAGAGCACAGACTGTTGGTTGAATGTAAATCCCTACGACCTTTTTCAGGGCAATTTGTCAATAGGTAAACTTAAAATGTGCTTATCGAATAACCCAGCGATCTCTCCTCTAGGAATTTATCCTCCAAAAATCATAGCATGAACAGTAAAGCTGTATGTGCAAGGACATTCATTATACTATGTCTTATAAGAACAAAAATTTGTGTAAGTTAAAATTTCCATCACAGAGCATGGTACGTGTGTGTAATGGAATTCTATTCAACTGTTAGTAAATATGGTAGAGCTGTGTAATGAGAGCTAACATTTTTCTGAGTATTTGCCATGGGCTAGGCGCTGTTCTGAGTGCTTTACACACCTTGACCTCATTTAACCCTCTCAACACTTGGTAAAGCAGACACCGTTGTAATCATTCATATGTTGCAGAAGAGGCACAGAAAGTTTGTTAACGTCCACCAGATCACACAGAGTTCTAGTTTGGAAATACAGCTTTCAATGTTCACTATTTAGCAGTAGATAAGGTATTTTAAATAAAGGTTTTAAAAATGATTGAAGAAGTAACATATTGTCACTGTAGAAAATGTGCAATGACAGCTGATAGAGTGGACTGGTCGTCTAGCTGTTTCCGGGGAGGCAGCGCCTCTGGCACCATCATCCCTTCTGCATTTGCTTCTCTCTGTTTTCTTCCCCGTATCTTGTTTCCACGACATCCTACTCCAGTCCCCAAAACACAGAGCAAAACTGGTCAGGGACAGGGAGTCACTATACAGTTGAAGTGCCCCGACCCAGCCAGCTGACACCATAGGGGGCTGGTCCAACACAGAGATCCTGGTCCGTTTGCTGATGGCCAGAGTCAAAGGGTCACAAGACCTCCAGCCACTCGACTCAGAAGGGGGCCCTGGGCATGGCAGCAGTGGGCTCTGTGGACTTTCCTGTGCAAGTGCGGGCACAGGTGAGTGCCGAGGCTGAGAGTGGTGGGCGGCCAGGCTGTGCTGGGCCAGTGAGCCCCGTTAAGGGTCTTGGAAAGTTCTAGACCTATGCTTCTCAACTGGGGACGATATTTTTCCCCAGGGGACATTTGGCAATGTCTGGGGACACTTTTAGTTGTTACAACTGGGAAGTGGATGTGACTGGCATCTAGCAGGTAGCAGACTAGGGATGCTGCTGAGCCTCCCACGGTGCGCACCACAGGTGAGGACTTATCCAGGCCCGGGTCTCAACAGCGCTGAGATTTCGAAACCTGCCCGGACTCAGATGCCTCTGGTCGGCCTCACAGCAGGAGGGGTGCCTGAGGGTCCCGCATCTGGAAGCTCCTTGGCTGGCGTGCTCATATGCTAGAGGAGAAGCTGCTTTCCCCAAGGCCAGGTGGAGAGAAACAGCTGTGTCCTCCCAGGGGGCTGCATTTCTGAGGGGCTGGGAGGAATTAAGTTATAATAACGACTAACATTGATACAGTGCCTGACAGGTGACAAAGTGCTTCTCTGTGCTTGGACTCAGTACAGGCTGGGGTCCTCTGCACCCTCGCATATTGTTGGGGTTATGGGCAGGGTGGGGGCAGGGGAAGGATGCACCTGCTTCTCATTCTCACGAGAAATGAGTTCCTTGTCATAAAATTCTCCACATTCTCCCTTTGATCGTGACTCCAACAGCTCAAACCCTGCGTGTTATTCCAGGTTCCACTTATGGGAGGGCTTCCTTAGCAGATGCCAAGGCAAATATGCTCTTTCTCCCAACACCATGGTGTACTGAGGTTGGCGAGCTCTGCTGGAGCTTGGATGCCATGAAATCAGAGGGGTTAAGTGTGGGTTTCATGTGCCTGATAAATACAAGCTTGGGGGGAGGGGGGATGGGAAGCAAGAGTTGGCCAAGTGGGCTGGGCACGCGGGAGATGGACCAGATCCCATGTGTCAGGCACTTCTTATACATTATTTCGCTTGCTTCTCATAACAACTCCTTCAAATGGGTTTGATGATCATCTTTATTTTTCAGAGGAGGAATTAAAGCTCAGAGAGGTCACTTAACTTGGCCAAGCTCATGTAGCTAGAAAGTAGAGCTCCTGGAAAGGGTGTGGGGGGCTTTCTGGGCATCACAGATTTGGCAAGGGCAAATGTGACTGAATGAGGGTAGACTGGCAGTGGAGGGCCATGGACCTGGGACGGGTTAGTCCTACATTAGTGGGCACTGTTGTCATGCCATTGACAGGGCAGCTTCAGGCTGGGATGAGAATGCCCACTGGACACAGCATCACTTCTCTGGGGATTGGAGGAGATAGGGTGATGGGAACTGGGAATGAGCAAGAGAGGGCAGCAGCCTCTGGGTTGTGTGTTTAGAAGGGCCTGTGGATGAGAATAGAAGTGGAAATAGCTCCAAGGGGCTGAGAGGCGCTTTTCACTGCATCAAGTGTGACCTGTGACTGGAGAAACAGGATGTCCCATGTTAAGTAGCATGTGACTCCCTGGGGGGCATCTCCCTTCTGTTGACGAGTGAATGGTCTATGGTTAAATGTACTACCAGGGAGCCACTAGCTTCTCGGCTCCTTCGGGTGAATTAGAAAAAGGTGCCCCTCTGGGCAGATGCACAGATCAGAGCATGGGCTGGATTTCTGCTCCCTTGGCCAGATGCCCATGTAGCACAGCTGCAGAGGAGGCCTTGCATACCACAGGTCTGGCACAGAAGCGTGTGGCCAGAAAAGAGGAACCAAAAAGGGTGTGACATTGGGTCCAGGACTCCAGGAGGGCAGGGACCACATGTACCTGCATCTGTATGTACAACTCTTGGGCCTGTGCTGGCACAGTGTGTGCCCAGGAAGTGTTTGTGAGTGGATGCATCAAAGAGAGTCACTTTCCTTTTGGTTTCTTAAGGTGAGTCCTCAGCCTTCTTTGGAAGAAGATTTGGAAGTGAGGAAGAGGATGTTATTGGCCATGTGAGATGGAGGCTAAAAAGGATGGCAGCTTGACTCATTGTGTCAACTTCATGAGTAGATGCTCTAGAATTGTAAGAAAGTAATAGCCAAACTTTATTGAGTGATCGACTACCACGAGCCAGCCATTGTGTTAACCCTTCTATAACGGGCAGTTTTATGTGTCACCTTGCATAGACTGTAATCTCTAGTTATTCAAACACTAATATAGGTGTTGCTGTGAAGGTAGATGCCATTAAAGACCAAAAGCAGTGACTTTAAATAAAGGAGATTCTCCTAGACAATCTGGGTGGACCTAGTGCAATTAGTTGAAAGATCTCAAGAGCAGAGCTGAGGTTTCCCTGAAGGAGAAGAAATTCTGCTAGTAGACTGCAGCTTCACCTTGTGTCCAATAGTTCCATCCTGCCCTTCCTGTTGGCTGCACTCTGGATTTCAGACTTGCCCAGCCAACCCCACAATCTCATGAGCCAATTCATTGCAGCCAACCTCTTGATATATATCTCCTGCTGGTTCTATTTCCTGATTGAACCCAGACCTATATACTTTCATTTGGGTCAATTTATCTAATCCTTTCAAGAACAGTGTTATCATTTCCATTTTAAACTGAAGGCCAGAGGGGGCAAGCAGTGCCAGCAAGCAATGAAGCTAGGTCTCAGACCTCAAGCCTTCTTGCTCTGGGGCCCAAATTCTCAACAGCTACCCCAGAGGATCACAGGGAGGGAGCCATGTTGAGAGCAGCCAACGCTGGATATCTGACCGACTTGAAGATGGACCGGGCAGATGTGATTGGCTGGTTGGGACCAATGTTGTGATGGAGATGGTAGCAGCTACCCAGAGCAAGTCACTGTGGCAGTGGGACCTGGGGGACACACCTGTTTCAATGTCACCTCCGAACAATGATCTGTCTTTGCCCTGAGTTCCCTGACATTCTGGGTGTACCCAGAATGTTCCCTGGACCTTGCACTTGCTTATGTTTTGCCTTAGAGTTATCCTCCGGTGGTTTGTTCTGTCTCGGTGTTTCCTCACAGGGCTGAGCTTACTAAAATTCATTGAAATGTTCGCCATCGGTCCTTTAAACTGAACTCTTCCCTCTGATCCATTCATTCAGAGTGACATCTGCGTTATGCCAGCTCGCTCTGAAGAAGAAAGGTAGATGGTGGCGCAAAAAGAATTCAGGGACATCAAACGGCTTGACAGTGCCACCTGGCTGTGCACCTATCACACCTGGGTGAAAATTACTCCTCAAGAGCAATAAATTAAAGAAAAACCTTTGGGTCCAATGTTTGGAGTGTTCATTTTACACAGTTTAAAATGGTGGAGTAAACTTCCTCTGTGGCGTTTGATTCGTCTTCATGTAACAGCTCAGACCCTGAATGCTGGGCACCTCCACTGCCCCCCGCACCGCCCACGGCCCTGTGCTTCTCCCTGCCCACACCTGCAGTGTCAGGTGAGGAGTCCTGAACACAAGCAGGCCAGGAGCTGGAGGGTGGAATGCGTCAACTTCTAGCAAAGACTTTTGGAAAATGCAGAATGGAACACGAGCAAAATAGTTGTGTGTGTGGTGTGTATACACGTATATGTACGTTTATCTGTGTCAGAGGAGGTGTCGGGCAGCAGGCAGAAGGAGGGTGGCTGATAATGAGCAGGAATCTGAATATTCGTTCCAGCCTGAGAAGGCAGGTTTAAAGCCATGGGACAAAACTGGGGTCTGAGCTCATGGGGCCTCCAGCTGTGGGGCTGGGAGACAGAAGGCTCAGTCCAGAGGAAGCACAAGAGGGACAGAGACCAGTGCCCATGACTTAATGACTTAATTCCAAGGATGGGAGTATTTTCATTCTTTCTCTGTCTGTCACTGTCTGTCTCTGTCTCTGTGTCCCTGTCTCTTTGTCTCTGTCTCTCTCGCACATGTGTGTGCCTGCACACTCTTTTTCTTTTGAAGCGGAAAAGCTATTGGGTGGCTCACAGAACTTCCAAAGGCACAGGGACAAAAGGCAGAACCACAGGCAAAGTCACCCCAGAACCAGGCCTGTGGGGACACCACTGCAGATGCCCGGTTGGCTCCTGGGCATCACCCACTGGCACTGAGGCCGTGCAGCTGCTGGACCCTGGCTGCTGCCCACACCAGAATCAGGGAAGCTTTTCAAAGACCTGGTAGGCCTCTGCTGGGAGCCTTAGAGGTGACATGAGTCCCCCAAGAACCCAGCTGGCTAGGTGGAGCCAGATAGATACAGCCTCAAGATTCTGGTTTGTTGTTGGAAATAAAAGAGAGAGCTGTGGTCAGCTCTTGTGCCAGCTGGGCACAGAGTGTGGATGAGGAACTTCAAACTCTTGTGTCACCCTGGAACCGCAGCAATCCCTTCCCCAGATCCCCAGAGATGGTACAGGGATCTCTAACCCCTGGTGACATGGATGAGTCAGGGGTGCCTCTGCTTGTCTCTCCAGTTCCAAAGGTGCAGAGTCTCCTGAAAAGTGGATCGACCAAACGCCGCTGGAGTAGGAGAGAGGAGGAGGAAAATCAAGGACTCAAGACAATGTGAAAAATGGAGATACTGGAAGCTTCCAGCTGTGGATCCTGGTGTTTGTTTGTTCGTTTACTTTGGGCCACAGATTTTTTTTTTAAAGCTGAGACCTTGATCTGCAGGAGCAAAGCACCATGGTCCTCCAAGGTGGAGAGCAGTGATGGGGGCGATGACACCCAGAAGAGGAGGCTCCAGCCTGTCACGGCGAGCAGGCAGCTCTGTTGCTGCTGTGGCCACTTATGACCAGCTCGGGGAGGAGAAACCTCCAGCCTCCTGGGAAGTGAGTGTCTTGAGGTCCTATCCCATGCTGGAAGAAAAGCTAGACCCCAGAAGAACAGGTGACGGGTGACCTCTGTATTTCCGAGCCAGTTCCTGCAGGACAACAGAGAGGCCCCCAGTGAGCTCAGCCTCATAGAAGGCACAGGCAGTGCGGCCTTGGAGTGTGTGTACTTTCTGGTTCCTTTCTCTTTGTACCAGAAACCAGACCTGCCTCTGCCAGGCTCACGGCTGAAAATGGGACCTCTGAGACTGGCGCGGGGGGTGGGGTGCACAGAGAGTCTGAAGCCTGTGGCATCCTCTACACGAGGAAAACTGGCGGTGCCTGCTGCGGTGGTGTGTATGTGTGTGTGCAAATGTGAACTGTGTGTATGTATGCTTGTGTGTGTGTTTGTGCATATGTGAATGTGTGTCTATGTGAACATGTATGCGTGCACTGTGTGAATTTGTGCATATGTGAATGTGTGTTTATGCATGAGTTGTGCGTGTGTGGTGGTCATGGGCAGAGCAGAGGCTGGCCCTGCTGAATGCTCCTCTTCACGCCCTCCCAGGGAGGAGGGCTCATTCTCTTGAGGCCTCCTGGGACTGTGGATTATCTGCGAGGACACGTTTGCCCAGAACAAAGCCAAACCCTCAAAGGTTCTTTCCTGACTCTGATTCTTGAAAATAACCTGCCCTTTCATCTGCTTCTCGCATCCACAGCCTGTCTGTGTCACAGTCAGTTTTCATCTCCCGGCCTCTCAGGTCTCATCCTTTCTCTTTTGTCTCTCTGTCTGTCTGGGCTGGTTCGCTTCTCTTTGTCTTTGCAGGGTCTGCAGTCCCTGCCTCTGTCTGTCCCTCCCTCTCCTTGGCTGGGTTCTCTCTCAGTCTGTCGCTTTTCTCTCTTCTCCTGGCTCTTGCTGAGCAAAGTGGCTGTCAGGGCCGTCCCTCGCTAGAGCCGAATCCCAGAGAAAAACAGTGTTGGAACTGATGAGTGCTTTTGGCTCCCTGTCTGGTTTTCCTCCAACTTGGTTTTGAACCTCTCTTGGAGCCCTGGGATGTCTGGAGGCTGACCGGGACGTGCTGGGCCCTGGAGCTCTGGGCCCCCAGCTTCGGCACCTTGAGCCCCACCCCTTCTCCTGACTTAGAGTGATCCCGTCGTCCTGTCTTACAAATTGGGATCACTCCCCGCATGCGGGCTTTAGTGACAGCCACCAGATGGCAGGGACTGGTTTTTATAGTAACTCATTAACCTCTTGCCATCCTACAATTAAGAAAGCATTTAATTGCTTTTTCTCCAGCCATCCTATGAGTGATTCGGGCAGCTTGTGTTCATCCCGTGAACCAATTTGTGGCTAGAGCCGGAGCGGATGGGAACAGCGGGGTGTGGGAGCTCAGACGTGGCGAGCACTCTGGGCAGCCTGGATTGCCTTTCAGGACCTTTTGGGAGGAGGGAGAGCACAAGGCTCAGAACCTTCTCCACCCCGCTGGGTTTCCTCTGGGTTGACAGCGTCCTGTAGGTGGCTCTGAACGCCCCTTAGAGATTATCTACTGCCCGGCAGTTCTTTACTCAGGAAGCAGCTCAGAGCCTCCCTAGATGGACTAAGCAACTCCACACAGAGAAGCAGGACTCCCACCCCCTCCACTGCCAGCCAGCACACCAGGAAACCTCACTACAGTACTGGGGGGCCCTGAGTGCATAATGCTGTGACCCTTAGAGCTCCCACCAGCCTTGCTTAGGTGCCAACCCCGCACCAGCTGACCAGGTTGAACGTGGGGCTTTCCTTCCAGCTCACAGCAGAGGCCTGCCAGACCTTGCACAGACAGTTGAGAGCATGCCTGCCATCTTTTCCCCGGCACCACCTCCCTAGGGCAGCTCTCCAGGCATCTGTCACTTACCATCTTTTTGGTCCCTTACTGCTCGTAAGTTTCTCACCCCCCCCCCCTCCTCCCAAATTCCACACCCTTCCACTGTGCTTCTGCTCCATGAACAACAGATTCCTTCCATTTCCAGCATGGTGGACACACAGACCCACCACCCAGATCCCCCGTCAAGGAAGGCCTTGCCTCAGCTGCTGGGAAGATGGTCAGCAGACCATCTTTAGGTGTCAGTCCCCTTGGGGACTGTCTTAGCTGCAGAGGGTGACTCGCCCAAGGTCATACCTTTCCAGGGGCATGCCACGTCTGATGACTGACCCATGCAGGACTATAAAATGTGGCTGCTTTGGTCCAATGCAGGACAACTCTGATGGGTCATTTCCTCTCCAGAGCTCCCCATGGGGTTAGCCACCGGACCTGTCATTGGGCTGCATCACAGCTCCACTCCTTCCTCTGTCCAATTCTGGAGTGTCCCCATCACATCTCCAGGTGTTGATCCAAGAATATTCCTTAATAAGCACCTTGCTCATTAAGGACTATTAAATGTCGTAACTCCATATTTAACGTTTTGAGGAAGTGCCAAACTATTTTCCATAGGGGCTCTACCATTTTAGATTCCACCAACAATGCACAAGGGTTCCAATTTCTCCACATCCTCATCAACACGTGTTTGTCTTCCTTTTTTTTTAATTGAGGTAACATTGGTTTATAACATTATAAACATTTCCAGTGTATAGCACTGTAACTCGACTTCTGTATACACCAGATTGTATTCACCACCAAAGTCTACTTTCCATGGGTCACCATACAAATGACCCCCTTGACCCATTTCATCCTCCCTCCAACCCTCTCCTCTTCTGGTAACCGCCAATCTGATCTCTGTAGCTGCGTGTGTGTCTGTTTATCTTTTTGAATATGGCCATCCTTGTGAGTGTGAAGTGGCATTTCATCGTGGTTTTAATTTGCGTTTCCCTTAATGACTAATGAGACTGAGCATCTTTCCATGTGCTCATCGGTCATTCATATATCTTCTCTGGAGAAATGTCTATTTCTCTCCTTAGCCCGTTTTGCATTGGGCTGTCTTGTCATTGTTGAGCTGTAAGAGTTCTCTGTGTGTCCTGGAGAGTAGACCCTCATCAGGGTCATTAGCAAAGCATAAGAAACTGTCACATCTAAGAAACTGTCACCTAATTCAGGATCACAAAGATTACACCTCTAAATTTTATAGTTTTTGCTCTTACATGTAGATCTTTGATCCAGTTTGAGTATATGGTGTAAAGGTCCAAATTCACTCTTTTGCATTTGGATATCCAGGTGTTCCAGCACCATGTGTAGAAATGCCTGTGCTTTCCTCATTGGGTCGTCTTGGCATCCTTGTTGACGATAAATTGACCACAGACGTATGGGTTTATTTTTGGACTCTCAGTTCTGCTCCATTGATCTATATGTCCATCCTTACGCTAGTACCAAACTGTCCTGATTACTGTAGTTTTGCAATAAGTTTTTTAAAATTTAAAAAAATTTCCAGCTTTATTGACATATAACTGACATATAACATTGTGTAAGTTTGGGGCTGGCCCGGTGGCGCAGCGATTAAGTTCGCACGTTCTGCTTCTTGGTGGCCCGGGGTTCGCTGGTTTGGATCCCCGGTGGGGACATGGCACCGCTTGGCAAAAGCCATGCTGTGGTAGGTGTCCCACGTATAAAGTAGAGGAAGAGGAGCACGGCAAAAAGAGGAGGATTGGCAGTAGTTAGCTCATAGCTAATCTTCCAAAGAAAAAAAAATTGTGTAAGTTTAAGGCATACAATGAGGTGATTTGATACCAGTATATATCTTGAAATGATGATCACAATAGAATTAATTAAAACCTCCATCACTTCACACAATTACCATTTTGTGTGTGAGTGGTGGGAACATTTGAGATCTAACCTCTTAGCAACTTTCAAGTATGCAATACAGTATACTATTTATATATTTATTTTCTTATTTATTTTGTGGAACAGGGGAAAGGGGCTGATTCTGGAGTTCCCATTGGCTCAACGTGAGATGGGGAGAGACCTGGAGGCAGGACCTCAGGCAGGGAAGAGGCATGGGTGAAAGCTCTGGAGATTCCCCCAAACTGGGATGAGCTCTTGGCTTCCAGGGCTGTGCAGCTGAGGGCTTAAGAAATCTCTATCATGCCGGGTGTCATGGGCAGGGCAGCCCCATTGGCCTCTGAGTGACACACAGTGTGCACAAAGGTGGAGGAGGAGGCAGGAGTGTGGCTGCCCAGCCTCCCCTTGTACCCCTTGCACCCCAAAATGCCTCCTCGGAACCTCCACCCTCTGTGGAACAGAGTTGGACAGCCACACCCCTGTGGGGCTTTATAATGGCTAGCTTTGTAACCCATGCCTTGCTTGGGGAGGGCGTCTCTCCCGTGCTCGCCCGTGGACAGATGGGGTTCACGAGCTCCCCGGGACTCCGTCTGTCACGTCTTCCAGCAGCCCCATCTTCTTTGAAGCAGACAGCTGGCCTGGCTGCCTCTGCGGAGTGGCAACCCCACTCCTGTC
Source organism: Equus quagga (assembly GCF_021613505.1). Classification (NCBI taxonomy): domain Eukaryota; kingdom Metazoa; phylum Chordata; class Mammalia; order Perissodactyla; family Equidae; genus Equus; species Equus quagga. Next base: position 5,823,199 of record NW_025796915.1, read on the forward strand.
TGCAGCCAAGTTCCTCTCTGCGCCGTCTCTCCTTGGGCAGGTTCCTGTGGCTGCAGTGATGGGTAATGCTGCATGGGTAACGAGACCCCGGATGACTCCTTCCCTCTGCACAGAGGGACAGGCCTCTGCACAGACTCTAGGGAGGGGGTCTGAGACCCTAGAAGGCAGAGGTCCCAGCAGAGCGTGCGGGTGTGTGTGAGCATTACAGGTGGGCTCTCTCAGGACTTCTGTTTACTCATCCTCTCCTTGGAAGACTTCAGGGAGAGAAAACATTCTGCCTCCTTTCCTGGTACTGGAATTCTCTCCACTGGACACTGGGCTGCCCAGATCTGGTCTGCAGATGCCTCTTGGAATAGCTTAGTGGGAGAATGCATGATCACTCATCCTCAGGCCTAGGAGAATCCTGGACCTTCAGAACCACAGGTGAAAGGCAGCCTGGTTCAGGAGAGAGGCCACAGGCTTCAGAAACATCCTGACTGGGATCCAGTCCCAGCTCTAACATACCCACTGTGTGACCTTTGGCCAGTCACTTCACTTCTCTCAGCTCCTGTGTCCTCCTCTGTAAAAACCTGATGGACTTGTTGTGATGATGAAATTAACACACAACAAAATGCCCGATGACTTGGAGGTCCTGAGATGCTGCATTTGTATCTGTTGAATCCCAGGTTCCCAGGGATGCAAACTCTGAGACACAGCTGAGCACTCAGGGTGTTAATTAGGGGGTGCCCTTGGGGTCAACAGCTGTGGAAGGAAAGGGAAGGAAACAGCAGTGGGCAGAGAGACAGGTCCCTCTATGAGGCAGGCCCCACCTGTGGCATTGCCATCCTCGTGGAGCTCTGAAGCCAAAGTGGCCTTTTATACCTGGTGCTGGAGATCCCCAGGTTCAATGGTTCACTGGGCGGACTCCCAGGACTCAGCATAGAGTCACACTCACAGCGATGGTTTATTACAGTGAAAGGAGGCAAAGCGAAATCGGCAGGGAAAGGCGGAGAGAAGTCCAGAGGAAACCAGAACCAAGCTACCAAGAGGCCTCTCCGGGCAGTCACATGGGACAAGCTGAATTCCTCCAGCAGCAAACTGTGACATGCTGTCTACCAGGAAAGCTCTTCAGAGACTCAGCGCCCAGGGTTTTTGTTGGGAGACGGGGGACGCACTGGCCACCCTCTGCCCGCCTCATACCGGAATTCCAGACTCCCGGGAGGAAAGCAGGCATTGAGCACGAAGCATACTATGTGGACAGTTTAGGCACAGTGAGCCACTCCTATTAGGGAGTGGTGGGGCCGTTCCCAAATCCGAGTTCCCGGATGCCAGGGGAGGGCCAGCCCGGGAAGCAGGCCCTCTGAGGAGAGCAGCCTCGGGCGGCCGTGTTAGCTCTCTTCCGTACATTTCTCCACCTCAGTCAGTCATTGGATGTGGTCCTCAGGGGGAGGAGGTGTGACCGTGGGGGCAGCTGCTCTTTGTCTGCAGCTGAGGCAGTCCCCGGAGGGGCTGACTGCAGTTCCCGCCTGCCACGGCCCCCCAACAAGACCTCCATCTAAGGGGGTTCTGCATCCACGTGTCCTCCAGGGCTCGAGATGAGTAAGACATGCTCCTTGCCCTCCTGACTGTGCAACGCCAGAGAGCTGAGCTGTTGGAAAGCAGGCCACATGACCTCGTGTGGACCCTGGGAAACCAAGCGGAGAGGGAGGCCCCGACATTGTTGATCTGTGAGTCATTTACAGAACGCGCACAGGTCAGCCAGCGGGAGAGTGCATATGGTGTCCAAGGGGGAAGTGAGATGGTGCTAGGGAGACAGCTTGTCGGTAAACACAGATAATCAGAGTGGAACATAATACACTGATAGTAAAGACGTGTTTGCTGAATTGAATAGATCCCGCTGACCACCTTGCCTGTGCTGAGTGCTACGGACTTAGAGACAGAAATGGGGCTTGGTTTCTGGCCTTGGGTGCTCACTGTCTTGAGGCGAGACTGACCTGCAATCAGAAAGATGTGGTAATTCAGAGAAGCAAGATAAGGAGTAGAGAGTGGGGGGTAGCTGGGTAACTACTGTGCCTAGTGGGAATGGAGTGGGGAGGGAGGGCATCCCAGGGAAGGTGTAATTCATGTTGGGCCCTGAAGGATGAGTAGGAGTTAGCCAAGTAGACAAGGAGAGAGGAAGGAGATTTCAGGAATGGCCAATACAATAAACTTGGGGTAACTCGAAGCCCTTGAATTCTTGTGATCCTTGGTGTCTGACTCTTTTGAATGATTTCTTCCAGATCAGGGAAATTTTCTGGAGTCACAGAATCTCAAGTTGGAGAGAACCTTAAAAGCTCCCGTGGCTGAGTGTGCATCCATACCAAGTTATTGGGAAGTTTCTACTTGCATCCCTCTGCTGACAGGAGCTCACTACTTCCTGAGACCATGCTTTCATGTGGATAGCTCAGCAGTTAGCAAAGTCTTCCTTCTACTGAGCTGCAATCTATTTTCTTGTTTCTTCCTCTCATTGATCCTGATTTTGTCCTTTGGATTGACCTAGGGCAAATCTAAATCTTTACGGAGTCATACGGGTCTGTAGATTTTCCACCGTTGCTCTCCACCTAGTTAGTCCCTCCGTCCATTCTCAAGGAGAGAGAGGCAGCGGCTGGAGCTGCAGAGCTGCAGGGAGGCACTGCAATGAAGTGATTACGAGGGAGACTCAGGAGTCAGACTGCCTGGGGTGCAGTCTCACCTATGCCCCTTACTGTGTGACCTTGGCAGGTAACTTAACCTCTCTGTGCCTCAGTTTTTTCATCTGTGCCATGAGGATAAGCATAGTAACCTACCTCACTGGGTGGTGGTGAGGATTAACTGATTTAGTACTTGAGCAGTGCTCAGAGCAGTGCTGGCCTTTAGTCAGCGCTCAGTCAGTACACGAGCTCCAGTTGCTATGAAAAAGTGACTGTCTTTGCTGCCAGGCTGCAGGAAGGGTGCCACAGGCCTACTAAAGAAAATTAGGCAAAAATCGCCAGCCTGGATCGATGAGGATGAGGCTCACGACCGTGAATGAAAGCCACCTACCTCATTCATACATTTTGTCTCCACCAGTCTCTCTCCTTTTGTAACCTTTATGTCAGCCATTTGGCTGTCCCCAGACTCTGGCATGGAGGGGATCACCCTTTGGGCTTTAAATAAAAATGCTGCAAGTCCCGATTGCGTGAATAATGGGAAACCCACAGTCTCGTCCCCCCCACAGTTGAACCCCTACAGCAGCCACCACTTTAGGCTGTTCTGCTGTGGACACGGGGTGTGTACGTGTGTGCACGGCGAACTTCAAACTGGACGTCACTGCCCTCTGCTCCGAGGGTCCCGGCCTCTCTTTCCCCTGGAGCGTCTCCCCCAGGCCCGCCGTCCACCCAGTGCCCTGGCTCCTCGCTCTCTCAGGACCACCCCACCCTTCCCCCTCTCTTTGCTTTCTCCGCCCTTTGGCCCCTCTCCCTTGGGCTGCCCCCAGAAAGTCGAGACTCCCCGACTTCATTAGGAAGAGCAGATTTTGGCCCTCTGCTTGGCCTGGGACCTATTTCTGTAAACTAAAAACACGAGCGGGGAGCGGCAGGGGCCCTGACATGTCACCTTCCCTTTACGGTGATCGATTTTTCCACGCGGCTCTCCACCCGACCAGCCTCTCTCAATGCAGGGATCCAGGCCACAGTGTCATCTCTCCCTGATATAAACTATTCTACTCCCTGCCCTCTTTAAAGGCTGAAGGAGTTATGTCTTTCACTTTGAAAGCATTTAAAGTCTTGTCTGCTACGGCTGGGGCATCTTCCTGCCTTCTCCCTGGCTCTTCAAACTCTGCTTGCCTGCCCTTTAGGAATGAGCTCAGAGTCAGCCTCTTCCATGAAGCCTCCCGGATCACGTGGTTTGGAATCTCACGGAAAGGCCCCCATTTGGCCGTTACTAACCTGCTACCTAGAGTTAGATAATCTGTGTCCAAAGCTTGTGTGACTTGTCACCCCAGTTAGAATGCCCTTTCCCGGAAGTCTCAGGTGAGTCTTAAAGTTCACTGCCAAGTGGTAGGTACTGGAAGGGACAGGAGGAGCAAGGAGTCAGAAAAGCCTGGGTTTCATCCTGACTTTTCCATCTGCTGGCTGTGTGGCCCTCCACGGTTACTTAACCTCTCTGAACTCAGTTCTTCTGTCTCTAAAAGTTGAAAGAATGCTTGTGTCACCCAGTTACTGTGAGAATTAAAAGAGATCAAGTACGATTAAAAAACCCCCACAAAATAGCAAGTTTTGGCGAGGACATAGAGAAAGGGAAACCCTTGTACACTGTTGGTGGGTATGTGAAACAGTGCAGCTGCTGTGAAAAACAATATGGTGGTTCCTCAAAAATTAAACACAGAATGACCATATGATCCAGCAATTCCACATCTGAAATTATACCCAAAAAATCTGAAAGCAGGGTCTCGAAGAGATATCTGTACACTCGTGTTCATAGCAACCTGATTCACAACAGCTGAGAGGGAGAAGCAACCCAAGCGTCCATCCTGGATGAACAGATAAACCAAATGTGGTCTATACATCCTGTAGAATTCTCCTCAGCCTTAAAAAGGGGGAGAATTCTGCAATACGCTACATCATGGGTGAAGCTTGAGGGCATCAGCTGAGTGAAATAAGCCAGTCGCAAAAAACAAATACTGTATGATTCCACTTATAGGAGATACTTAAAGTGGTTAAGATCAGAGAGACAGAAAGTGTAATGGTGGCGGCCAGGGCTGGGGAGGGGGACGGGGACGTGTTACTCAATAGCTTGTTTTACGAGATAAAAAGAGTTATGGGGATGGATGATGGTGGTGGTCGCATGACAATGTGGCTGTGTTTAATACTGCCAAACGAACACTAAAAAATGGGTAAGAGGATAAATGTTATGTTATGTATATTTTACCACAATAAAAAAAGAAGAAAAAATAAAGAAAATTGAGCGTGCCCAATGTCCCCAGGGGGTCTGGTCCACAGGAGCGTTTATCAATTTTAGGTTCCTTCCATCCTCTGGAAGAGCCCACAGGATGAGGGAGGGGCCACCAGACCAGAGGGGCTTCAGGGGCCTGAAGGTGAAGGGCAAGTGCATGGACTGAGGAATGGGGTCGGAGGGCGCTGAGGACAAGCTGGATCCAGAGGGCCCTGACAGACACACACGCCTGTCTGGGGCCCATGTGGGGAGCTGACACGATGCAGAAACAAGAGCGGCTGCCTCCTTCTCCCTCTGCACACAAACCAATCCACAGGCGGCTCTCAGACCCCTCGCAGCGCGGTCTCCTCCCCAGAGCTGCCCGCTGGGCTACACTGCTGCCCGGGGACCTGCCGCTCACCCGACCAGGAGGAAAGATGGGCCGGGGCAGAGCAGACGCCAGGAAGATGAACGTGCACAGCCTGGTGAACTGACACCAAGGAACCTTCTGGAAGGATGAACTGAGGCATGCAGGGTGGGGAGCGAGCCTGGAAGAGGCCACCTCTTCTCCTCTGAGCCTCAGTTTCCTGATCTGTGCAAGGAGAGCATTGGGCTATAGGATCACCAGAAGGAGACGCTGCTGCTTGGCCAGCTCGGGAGTTTGGCTCTGTGTGTGTATGAGTGTGAGTGTGTGCGTGTGTGTCCTGAGAGCTCTGTGCACTCAGACGCGACTCATTCAGCCCCTGTTGATTCTGAATGTGTAATGTTTTAGAGCTGGCCCAGGCCAAAGGCTACTTCTGCATCATTCACACAGCAAAGGGCTGTGTTTGCTCATGAGCAGTGTTGGCGCCGTGATGGGAGAATCATTTCCATCACACCGGGCTGCCTCTTGCCAAAAGCCTTTCAGATGCCGCCCGCACCGACAGCACAGGCCCCTGCCGACCCCTGCCCCGTCCGTCTCGGGCCTCGCCCTTGGTGTCCGGGAGGCTTCTTGAACTCCACCGCCCAGTTAGGACTCCCTAAGTGGGTATTCACTGTGTTCATTCCTTTATTCCGTCTGTTGGTGACAATTTTAATTTTTATAATCGTATTTTTAATGTTCAAGAGTTGTTGCTTTTCAACACAACATATTATTCTGCACATGTGAGTCAGCATCTCGACTCTTCCGAGAATATTTTAAATTTGTCTTCTGTTTCCTCGATTTCTGCTGTTCCATTGAGTGTGAGTTCTCTGTGAGGTCAGGGCCTCCCTCTCACGTTGCTGGTTTTCCTCAGATGTCCCGTGGTTCTCAGGTGTCTGTTCATATTCTCATGTCAGCCTCCCTCCGTGTTTCTCATGAGACCCCTCAGGTCTCAGGCTGTGATTTTTCTCTGCTGTGGTTCTCTGTCAATTCAGTCCCTTCTGCTTTCTATCTTCCAGGGATCCCCCAAAATTTCTGGTCTGCTAATTCCACTCACCCTTCCTCCGTTCCTCCCTCTCTCCCTTCCTTCCTTCCTTCCAATTTTCAGTCCTGGAATACATAGACCTCCCCTCCTCCACCCACTTCCTCCTCCTCCTTTCTTTTCTTCTTCTTCTCCTTCTTCTCTTTCTCTTTCTCCTCTTTCTCTTCCTTCTTCTTCCTCAAAATGTATCATTTCAGTGATCATAGAGACTTTGGCCAGAAGAGAAGGACATGGCTATGCTCAGTCTGACATCTCTTTTGGCCAGACCCTTTTGTGTCTCTTTTCAAGCGCCTTAGAACAATCCACCAGATGAGTATATTTCCCTCTTTTTATGGATGAAGAAAGTGAGGGATTAATGACTTCCTTGGAGTTGCACAGCGAGTAGGTGACAGCTTGAAATCAGGTCTTCTTTTCATTAGTTCAGTCTTTTTCACTCTCTCACCTTTCTGGAATCCCGGAGACCTTTTGACCTGCTCCCACTGCTCAGAAATCCTGGTTCAAATCAGAGGTCACTGTGCATGTGGGAACCCAGGGCAACACGGAACATGCTTTCCATGGGATCTGGCCCCGGAAGACCCTGATGCACTGCTCTGGGAGCAGAGATCCTAGGATTTGCTCAGAAGCTACAAATCTGCATTTATTTAAAGCTATTCCAGAATTTAGACTATTTAACAAGTCAGAATGACTTTCTTTTCCCAATAAACCTTAACTCATGATGATTAGACTACATTGTCTGACTTATTGAATTGTTTATTGATTTTTTTCCAGGCAGTAGTTAATAAATTTCTTAATAAAGTACAGAAAGTAGTGTGGTCATGGTGTGGGGTATAATCTGGAAACCACCTCTCAGAAACGCTGGAACACAGGAGCAGCTGTGTCTACTCGGGAACTGAGACTTTCAGACAAAAGGGGAAAGTTCCAATACGTCCTAAGGGCTGGGAGGAGGTTACCGCATCCTCTGAAGACGGGCACTTGAACTCGAAGTAGGAGAGAGTCAAAGCCTGTGATACCATCCTGGTGGACGCCCAGTTCAAGTTCGACACTGGTCGGTGAGTGCTCTTCTCAGGGGCCTTTAAAGCCATTTTTGAGGTCCTTGTTCTAAGTTTCTAGGGAAAGTGGACTGGGAAGCTGAACATGGGCCCTGGAAATAAGCTATGGTCAGTAGAAGCAACCAGTCAAGGATGGTGGAAAGAGACACATTTGCCTGTGAGGGCAACAGCAGAGGAGCTGGGAGGAGCTGGGAGCTGGAGAAACAGAAATTTCTGTCAGGTCATGGGTGGTAACAGGCCTAGGTTTATGGGGAGGGCAGGACCTGGGACCTGGAGCCCAGGAAGGGAACGGGCTGGGGCTCAGATCCAGAAAGAGTTGTGGTTCTCACTCAAGTCACTGCTGGTCGCCAAGGCTGGTAGGGCCTGGGAAGCAGGAGTCACAGGAGGGAGAAGTGTGAGGAAGCAGAAGTGGATTTCATTCGTTGCTTTGACTTCTCCCCACTGTCTGCTCTGTGCTTCCTGAGACCAGGGCTGGACGGCCATCTCCACTGCTGCCTTTGGGAAATTGATCGTGGCCCATCTTCTTTTGGATTCGCCAGGCATAAAGACCACTTGCCTGGGGGGCTGGCCCCGTGGCCGAGTGGTTAAGTTTGCGCGCTCCGCTGCAGGCGGCCCAGTGTTTTGTTAGTTCGAATCCTGGGCGCGGACATGGCACTGCTCATCAGACCACGCTGAGGCAGCGTCCCACATGCCACAACTAGAAGAACCCACAACGAAGAATACACAACTATGTACTGGGGGGCTTTGGGGAGAAAAAGGAAAAAATAAAATCTTTAAAAAAAAAAAAAAAGACCACTTGCCTGGGATGAAAGAGTTTGTGCAGGGTCTGCGTTTGAGGCCCCAGCATCCTGCCCTCCAGGGACTGGCTTCTCTATGGACTGATGGCTGAGGTCTTCATGGGGCTGGGCTAAATCAGGTGCCAGGTGCAGGTGGAGACATGTAGGCAAAAGATGGTGTTAGGAATTTTTAAGAAAATCATTAATGGTAATAACCATCGGTATAAGATGGCAAGGGCAAGGGGCCGTGCAGCAGATGCGCACATGTGTGGGCACCACTTTCTAATAGGGACCCAGCTCCCTATTAGAGTGAGGACTCCAGGGATGGTATCTCCCCATGAGACCAAGAGCCACTCCCCTCCCTGATCATAGCAGGAACTCTATCCTCCCCATCAGTCTGGAGGGGCACCGAGGGCAAGCACTGTCTTTTTCCTTTACCTTCATCCTGCAGATGGGTTGGCTTTACTCAAGGGCACAACCTGTGTCTTCTCCACCCAGCCGGGAGCTTCAGAAGGACATGTGTCTTCAACGAATTTGAGAGCTGCCCACTGGTAGAGAATGCTGTCTTTCCTGGAAGTTTTCCCCAAGTAGGACAGTCTGCCTGAAGCAGGAGCTTTTTGAGTCCAGGCACTATATTTCTCGCTTTGTTCCCTCTCACAGTGCACAGGACTGTGCCCTGCACACGCTGGGTACTCAGAGCTTACTATTATTGGCTGCCCGGGACCACAGTGGTGGCCCTGGGGATGGCGGGGTCTTAGTGCTGAATTGGAGACGGCTCTTACCCTCGAGTCCTGTGAGGCGGGTGTCTTCCTCAGGTCTACTTCCCCAGGTGGCCTTGGCCTTGCAGCTCCATGGGTTCTGCACAGAGCGAATGTTCTCAGGGAAAGGACGCTGCTCACAGCTTGTCAAGGGCACCGCACACATGGTTTTAAGTCAATCTTCTTCGAGCCAAAGTACGAGTTCCGGGAGCTTACCTTGGCCCTGGGAATTATTTGAGCAGCCATTATAGAATTCATCAGTTTGCTAATAACCTTTCAAGAACTCCCCACCTGTGATGCTGTGACTGATGCTGTGACGAGTCACCCCAGAGTCTCCTTGATTTGTTCAGGGAGGCTGTGTGTGTGTCTGCATGTACATGTGTGTGGTCTTCAAGGGAAAGAAGTGGGCAGTGGAAAGGAGGCAACAATCATTCCTGAGTGCCAGGCAATAGGATTCCAGTCCCATGAGTTGCGTGACCTTCCACAAGTCACTTGGCCTGTCTGCGTCCCAGTGAGTTTACAGCCTAGAAACAAAATAAACCATCCCGCCAATCGGAACCATCCTTCCTTTTACACAGACTCCTCCTTGCCCACTTTCTCCACCATCAGAGAAAATGAAAGCAAAAATGATTGCTTCTCTCACAAATTTTTCTTTGAGATGAGGAGAGGGAATCACATTTCTATGCCAGATCTCAGTTCCTGGTTTCCCTCCAACGGAAAGCAAAGGGAAATATGCTTGAGATGAGAGAGCTGGTGCAAGTCTCTGATGCCGGTCATGGTGGTGGTGTCGACACTAAAGCCTGGATAAGACTTCCCATTTCATTTGGGCCGGATCACACAAGGTCAAGGGAGCCAGGTCCAGCTGCTCCAAGGCTCAGAGCTGACCAGCTAGTGAATCTGAAAGACTCCGAAACCAAGTCCCAAGGACATGGCAGAAACCCGCTTCTACCCGTTTTATCTCGTTACTGATTGAGCCTCCTGCATCAGATACGTCTCTCCCAAGGTCCAGGTCCTCTTCAATGTTCAACAGGTCACAGTGTGCCAATCAGTACCTCACAGGGAAGGCCAAATGCCCACTGGTTGAGAGAACTGGCAGACTTGAGTTCGAATCCCAGCCCTCCTTTCGGTGTTTGACCCTTGGCTAGTTGGCCATGTTTTCTGAGCCTGTCTCCTCATCTCTCACAAGGCGTCCAGTGGGGACTGAGTGGAAACTTTTAAGCTGGAAGAACTACCTCTTGAGAGACTCTAAGTAGTTCTGCCTCCTGGAGCAGAGTCTGAGAGTGGCTGCTGTAAGCCAAGGGCACAAGGACCCGCCTTCTCCTGGAGGCCCCGACTGCAGGATGCTTCAGGCTGGTATTAAGTGTTCTGTTTTGTACTCTGCTTGGGCCTAGGGACAGAACTGCTTCCGCATGGGGTTAAAGAAAACTGTTCCCCTCTAAATGTGGAGGGAGTGTGCTCTCTACCCATAAATTATTATTTCTCCTAGGGATGTTTGGTGGTGTTCGTATACAAGGAGAGTGTGTGCGTGTCTGTCTGTCTTTCCTTGTCTAAGATTTGGTCCCAGGAGATGGGAAGTGAAGACTGTACCAGAGGGAAGTGTGGGCCTCGCTTTGGCCCTTGGCACTGGAGACGGTGAAAACGGAGAGCCTTGGCTGGACACGGCTCAGCCTTGACTGGATTGCTGGCCTCTTGTAAGAGATGTTGTGTGGGCACGATTTGGGACAATGTACTGTGCACTCTTATGAGTGTCCTATCTGGGCTAAAACCCCATACGTACACATTTCACTCTGAAACAAATATAAGGTGGTATTATCGATTGTCTTAGGATGAAGTTAGTCCTGGGATGGGGCTGGTGGCAGCCTGGAAGCCAGGCCAGGAGCCACCCCAATAAAGGCCTGGGCTTGGGGTCGGGTTTGCAGCACTGGGTTTAAGGAGTAGCCATTTCTAATATCAGTCATGCATTTTCTACTGGGTTACAATCCCCTTCTCTCACTCACAAGCCTTCACTCAAGTAAACTGGTAGAGGGGGAGCTGAGAGGCATGGTGTCCCTTCACTGATGCTAAAGGGGAGATTCAGATGCATGGAGTGCATTTTGATAAGCCGAGGTCTTAAGGAAACAGCCCCAGTTGCTTAGCTTGGCATCCCAGGCCCTCCAGAACTTAGGCCTTCCAGTCTTTTTTTTTTTTTTTTACTACACTAATGCCTCCTCCCCACTCCCTCTGCCTCTCCACCCCTAACCCATGCTGTGCACATAGCAGGTGCTCAGGAAAAGTGTGTTACTTGAATGGAACTGAGCATCTATCTTGGCCCAAACCCTGAAAGCCCCCTTGGCTCACCCTCTCCCTCCACACCCACCTGCTTTCCCACACCAGGCCTCTCAACCCTTCCACTGTCAGGGCTTTTCCTCTCTGTCTTCCTCTGCACTCCCAGGGGTAGCCTCGGGGGAAGGATCCTGCTTGGACTCTTGCAGTAGGCTCCAAGCAGGTTGAACTATGCTCAGACTCTCCATCTCCCAGCTGCTCTGCAGATTGTTGCCAGGAGATTCTCTGCATTCACTGGTTTCGTCATGTGCCTCTCCAGCTCCCAGTTCTTATTGGCTCCCCATTGAGTACAAGGAAAATCCAGATTTCCCAGTCTGCCCTTCCACAATCCAATCTCAGCCTACCTTCCCCATCTTGCCTGGGACTACAGGTGCACCAGCCAAATCAGCCTACTTGCCATTTATCTTTTTTGGTCCCTGTGTCTGGAATTGCTGTCAGTGAGCCCTTCCCCCTCCTTCAAGGAGAAGCTTCAATGCCAGCTTCTCCCCGCTGTCTTTCCTGCTCCTCTCAACGTGAAGGATCTCCCTGCTTCTGAACTCCGTGTGTGTTCCAGGCTCTTGGCACTTACCATGCACTGCTGTGTGGTGCAGTGTGCACACTGTCCTTCCTCAAGCTTATAAGCAGGGCCTGTGACTTAGTCACCTTGGTCTCCCCAGCGCCCAGAGCAGATATTTGCAGGGAATGGGAGCTCAATAAATGTTTGTTTAATGAATACATTCATAATTCTAATCCAATGCCCTCCTTTCTTACAATGACACTCAAATCGCCCTGGGCAGAAAACGTATTTACCTTTCTGAGATTACCTCCCCCCATTGGTCAAAATTAGAGTAAGTAAGCACTTTGTGGATTAAGACCTAAGCTGTCACATTGTTTCTGGCACTATTAAGACTCAAAGTTGGGAGTGTCTCACAGTTAACTGTCCATGGGTCTAAGATGTTGGCAACAGTGGCATCTGCCTGATAGAATGATGCCTGGGCTGCCAGGTATGCATTAACCTTCTTTGAATGCGCCTCTGACTTCACGTGCCCTGAGCCCTGGGTCCGTGTCTCCCTCTCTGATTCAACCCTTCCCCTTGACCACTGGGCCTTGATCTTGGTATTTGTTTCTCTCCTGCTTCCATTTTCCAGCTCTTACCTGCTAGCGTGCTTTGGGTCTGAGCAACAGAAAGCACTCTAGCTAATGCGAGCATAAGGGAGTTTGCTGGAAAGATGTGCTGGAGCTTACAGAATTGAAGGAGTCCTGGAGAGGCAGCTGAGAGGGCCTGGAACCAGGACAGCACACTGGTGGGGTATGGGTCTCAGAAATAGCAGCTATAGATGAAAGGACAATTCTTAAGTGGCCGCCACTGCTGCTGCTACTGCTGGTGCAAATGAGCACCAGGCACTTCCAGTCCTGTTGCTCTGCTCCAGATTCAAACTCCAGGAAGAATAGAGTTGGACCTAGAGTGTGCTTCCATTTCGCCATCCACTGCCCTGCCTCCTGACCCTCTTCTGGTTTCCAGCCCACCCCTCACAGTTCCACCTCTCACTTGATCTCTACCCAGGCCTGTGTAGCTACCCTATAAAGGATTTCCAGAGTTGCCTCCCCCAGGGTGCCAGACTTCCACCTGGTCCAGGTGACACAGCAATCTGAATGGCGACACAAGAGCGGCAGGACAATTAGCCACCTAGGGCATTGTCCTCCTGCTTACCCATCATTTTAGAAAGTAAACCATTTCCTAGTTTAGCCAAGATTATGGGTCATCAGTGGCCAATACCATAAAGCAAATTTGGATTCAGTGAGTCACTTTAAATTTCACAAGCCTTCTATTTTCTTTCCTGTGGCATGAAATGTACAGGCCAATTCTGAAAGCTCACAAGTGATTTGTTCTTACAATGTAAGTGCAAACTTGAGGACGATTTACTAATTAGCTAATTGTTCTTCCTTCCTGGGCATTAGCAAAGTGATCTTTAGGCACAACAGACCCATTCAAATTGTTGATCCCGGTTGTTACAGTACCAACAGAAGCTTCCTGGGAAACAGGTCTGAGCAGAAGTCATAAACAGAGTGTTCTTAATTTCTACCCAATGGACTTGCGGGTTCACTTAATGCTAGCTTTCTCCCTAATGAAAGGCAAGGGAAATATCAGCCAGAAATTTCATAACCAGAGTGTTTGCCGACTTTGCTATTTTTAAGCACCACAGGCTTTGCCTGAAACGAAGGATGTGCATTAGCCAGGCAAATGCTGCTGGTGATGTAGACCGAGGCTCCTGCCTGGAGAGGTACAACTGAGAGGACAAAGAGCGGGCGTAAATAATGGATTAAGAGCGGCTCCAATGAGAGCCTGTTCGTCCAGCAGCCTCAAAATGAAAACATGCCGCCGATGACTCATAGGATAATAGTAAATATGATGGGCTCATAAAACCTCTGGTTCCCACGGGGGCTGTTCAGGAGCCTTTGTCTGGTCTTGAGCTTGTTATGTTCGGAAGCGACCAATTTAAACCTCCCTTCCCCCAGCAAAAACGTGGCTCATGGATGGAGAGTTATTTGGGTGATTTGCAGAGTCTGGATGGCACAGGGAGAGGCGGCCTGCTCCCCCGGGGATGTTCCTCCCTCCCCTGCATGTGCCCTGGGCCTGGTGCCAGTTCCGTGCTGGCCCCAGGGAGACCTGGATGCTATATGGACTTCATTAAGGGGAAGCAGAGACCTCAGCCCCAGGGAGCCCGAAACTGAAAGGAGACGTGGCCTTGACATAAAGTCATGGTTCTGAGTCCACCTGGGAGACGCATGAAGAACAGAAGCCCATCTTCCTGCCAACAGCCTAAGCATTTTAAGCCAGAGTACGATTGATATTAATGACAGAAAGAATACGTCTTCTGTAGGAATATGGTTGCAATGGAAGTGGTTGTCTCAAAGCTAGGGGTGGCCACGTGGGCAGAGGAGCTGAGCTGATTCTCTGAGGCCTCAGAGGCTTCCCTAGGATCCAGGAGAAAAGAGCATAAGCAGAACGAGTCGGGAAATTTCCTCAACATTGGCGTTATCTGAAAATGGGCTGAAGCCCCTGTCACCAGAGGTGTGCAGGAACACACTCACCCATCCTCTCGTTTTTCTCCAGCTCCCTAACACGCACTGACACCCCAGGCACCGCTCAGACATCCATCTGTAATAATGCAACAGAGGGACGGAGTGCTGACTTCTTTCTGCAGGTGGGCTGGATGCCCTAAGAGGCAGGTTCTTAACTCAAATTCCTCAAGTGTAGGAGGAACCGACAGAGGAACTCAGCCTCAGTTCTGTTGCCAAACCCCACAGGCAAAGGGGTGGAGGCGGGGAGGGTAGAATATGCTGAGTCTATGCTGTGTTCCAGCATAGACTGTGTATCGGGTAGACACTTTGCATAACAATTCTGGACTAGGAGTTAGGGATTCAGTGACTGTGTGACCCTGGGCAAGTCACTTACCCTCTCTGGCCTTCAGTTTTCTTAGCAGTCAAATGGGACTAATAGCTACCCTTACACCTCCATGAAGCTTTGGTGAAATCAATTTATGCATCCACGAACTAAGTAATTAATGCACATATCCATTCAACAAACCTTTTCTCATGGCACCTTGATGCTGGGCAGTGTGTTATGTGCTGGAGAAACAAAGACAGTTGGGACCAGGCTTGCCCTTGACAGGCACGCAGCCTCATGTGGGAGGCCAAAATGCAAACAAGATGGTGTGGTTTGGGGAGGCCACCGAAGTGGAATGAGGGAGGACTGGAAGATTGACGGCAGGGAGTAAAGGGTGGGGAAGGGTGGGAGTCGCATCAAAGCTTTCCCGGCCTGGGGGCGTTGGAGAGAAGCACAAATCCAAACATACTGTTATTGTCATGAGCACAGACTAGCAGAACGCAGCAGACCCTGTCAACAGGAGGATGCACCCTAAGGTCTGTGCAAAGCTCCAGAGTCGTGAATATCACCACAGCACTAGCTCCGCGCTTTTTCCTGGGTCGTTTTCCAAAGGGAAGTAAATGCATCACTTTCCAACAGTCCTTACACCTGATGAGAAGAGAACAAGGAGCAGGAGCTGAGAGGGGCCCCACACCAGGCTCTGGCTCAGCCCACTCAGGGGTCCCTTCCCCCACACCAGCCTTCAGGACCTGGGATTTAAATGCGTCACTCAGCGAAGCTGCAACTGATTATAGACTTGGGATTTTGGGTTGCCAGCAAACAACCCAAATGGAGAACAGTAAATCTGCAAATGTCAAGGGTCAGTTATCTTAAGGCTGCGTCTGCTCGTGGGACAGTGTTTGTGCCATAAGTTCCTGAGGGGTGGGAGGACAGGAGAGCTTTCCTTTGGCTCCTGCCCTTAGGACCTTACACACTCTGGATACTTGGGAAATACTGACGGTGTTGTATTGAGCAATCATTTTTGCTTTGCAGACGCCTAACTGGGTAACTTGGTGGTTGCTGACGCTATGGACTCTAGAGGGAGGTAGACCTGCGTAAAAATTCCAGCTCTGCAGTTGGCTAGCTGTGTGACCTTGGGCAAGAAACATAGTCTCTTCATGCCTCAGCCTGCTCATCTGCAGAATGAGTGTAACAACAATGCTCATCCTATAGGTGAGGAATGAATGAGAAGTGAAAATAGTAGGTGCTCAATAAATGGTTAGCAGCAGCAGCATCTTATTATTGCCTCCATCTTCATCTTTACCACCATTATCATCACCACCACCATCAATCTCCACTCCTGAAGGCCAGGACTAGAGGGGAGGATGCCTGGGGTCCCGCAGAGGTCTTCCGTGTACTTCCTGGCTTCTGGACGGAGCCCAGCCCAGAGACTGGGCCCAGCTGGAACTGCGCTGCTCTCCAGTTCAGCGCTTCTCAAACTGGAGCGTGCAGCAGAACCAGCAGGAGCCCTTGTTACAACACAGATCGCTGTCCCTCCCACAGGGACTGTGATTCAGCGGGTCCGGGGTGGGGACGGAGTGTGCGTTGCTGATGAGTCCTCAGGATTACACTTTGAGAACCAGTGCGCCGGTTTAGCCTCAGGGCCCCGCCCAGGCTTATTCAATAATCAGCACTCTGACCCTCATTTGCTGGTTTGTCTGTTTAACTGGCTTTCAAAGGCCAGCTGTTCTTACAGACAGGCCGGGGCCGTTCCATGGATTCCGTCACTTCTGAAATGTTTCCTCTTCTCTACCTAAGATCATTCACGCAACTTCTTGAGCCTGCCCTCGCTAAAATAAGTAAGGGGTAGCCCAGGTTTCCTGGGTTGTAAGCCGCATGAAGACGGGGACTGGCGTGCCCTGTTCGCCACTGTCCTTCTGGTGCCTAGAACATCGTATCAAGTGAAACGAGTAAATCCGTGGAGGCTCGTGCGCCAGCCAGAAGAGTTGGCTCGCTTGTGGTTGATGCCCACGTCTCTAATGCCAGAGGAGGCCTAGGGCACTATGTGGCAGAGTGACTTCCCTGATGTCCCCAGCAGACAGCCCAGGCCTTCGAAGCTCTCACGTTTAATGAACTGGAAGGTGCACCTGCAGCCATTTAGCTCTGCAGCCTGTGCGTGGGGCTGAGGGTTGCACAGTGAGCCCCGCCATGGAGGCTACCCCAGCACCGCTCCTTCAGGAAGCCTTCCCTGAACAGCCTCCTCTGTGGGGTTTGCTGCTCCTTCTCAGGGTTTCCACCAGAGCTTTGTGTACGAGCCCTGCCATCTAACTTACCCCATTGCTTTATAAATGGGATCCTTCCTGCTTCAGTCTCCTCCCGGATACTCAGTTGAGAGTTTTTGAGGATAGGAACTGCATTTTTTTTTTTTTTTTGTAGTCAATGGCTGCTTGTTGAATGAATGAATGTGGACTCATCTGAGGTTATACACCCAATAAGCATGTATTGAGCTAATTCTGCTAAAACGTCACAAGGGTCTCCTTATGCTTTCTTGCCTCTCTCATCCCTCCTGGGATCCCACAGCTGGCTCCTGCGTGTGAGCGCTGTGAGCATCAAAGAGAATGAAGGAGCCTTAAGAGGGCACTGCTTGGATAACTCGAAAGACCTTCCCCCTTTGCCCCACTTGCTTGCTCCAGGCTCCAGGTCCAGTACCCCACTTTCCCCTTCGTGGTAACTGGGCCTGCCCTGACCTCGTGCCCGGGACTGCGAGTGATGAAAAGCAATGGCTCAGAATATGCCCCCTGCTCCTCACTGGGTGACTGAGCGCTGGTTACTGCATCTCTCTGAGCCTCAGCTTCTCCTCTGTAAGATGGGATAATGATAGTGCCTCATAGGGTTGCTGTGAGGGTTAAATGGGATCCTCGTAAGGTGTTTGGAATACTACCTGGCACACAAGAAGTGTTCAAGGGTATTAGCTACTATGATGACAATGATGACGAAGAAGATGAAGGGGATGAAGAAAAAGACTGGGTATCACTCCCTTGTGCCTTGCCAACCTGCTGGTACCTGAGCTTCTCTGAGAATAGGGACTGCCTGGCTCCTGGGATCTTCCCTGAAGGGACTGGAATCCTGCCTGGAGCACGCCACCTGCTGTTTCACCTCCTCTATGCTATCTTTCGGGATCTCAGCGTCCCACCTGTCCCCAGTGTCCCCGTCTGCTGGACACTGCCCTGACACCTCCCTGATACAACTGTGTGTGACACAGCCCCTGCCTCCTGCTACCACTCCTACCCAGGGCTCCACCTGCCTGGCTCACTGCCCCTTCTTACTGGCCTCTGGTTCTCCCCTCAGCACCTGGTCCTCCTGATTGGCCATGCCTCCACGCCTCTGCCTCTCTCTCCCAGAAAAACCCACCCACCCCATGCATGCTGCTGCCTTTTATTCCCTCCAACTTTATTTGTCTTGGGAGGAACTGTGAGACCATCCGTGCCTTTACCTGCCCTCCATTCTCCTGGAAAACACCATGCCGAGTCCTGACCACCAGGGATGCTGGAGGGCCGAGTGCTTGGTCCTTGTTTATTACATATACATGGATATTCAGCAGTGGAAGCTAGACAAAATACCTAAACCCAGGACTTTTTGGGTCCATCTGGGGTCCCTTTTCTTTCAAGCATGTCCAGAGAAGAGGAGAATCTGGCAGAAAGTTGGACCCTTGATCTAATCGTTAGTTCTACAAGGCTCACCCCCACGCCCACCCCCACCGTGTTGGTTCAAAGACTGCTTGGGGGCAGCCAAATACATCATATGTTGCGAGGCTGAGTTTGGGGAGCAGAGTAATAAATTGTTACTATTACGGAGGAAGCAATTATCATAAATCTATTTTTAATCTCTTCTTCCTTTTAAAAGAATCGAGGCTGTCTTTTCATAAGAGGAGGAATCCAGGCTTTGATAAGAGGGAAGGTGCAAAAAGCTCTCCTTCTTCTAGCTAAAAATGCTAATTGAGCAGCCACTTATTTTTTAACCTTCATTAACTGCATTAGCCTGCATTAACACCTTTTAGAACCTCTTTAAAACTGTGTTCAATTCACTTTCTTTAATCTCTTCTTTTCCCGGAGTGTGGAATCACTTTGATCCTCATCTTCATCTTTTCTTTGATGACAACTTTGGGTTTAATTTGTATTTGGGAATTGAAATGCAAATTTGCAATTACCCACAACCCTCTCCCCCCTCATACTCTGCTGGGGTGGTGAGAGCCAGATTGCTATTGATGCTGTGTCCCTGGCCAGAGCACGCTCCCAGCCCATGCAGGCCCCAGGCCTGGCCAGGGGAACACAGTGCACTCTGCTCCTGTAGGTTCTGGCACTTGAGAAAGTTGTAGAAAGCGCTCAGCATTGGGCCTGCCCACAGGAAATCTTCAGCCAGTCATAGAAACAGTTGTTCGTTTTACAAAATTTTATAAGGAGATTCTTTCTTGTCTCCGAACATGTTTTTCTTTGTTCTTTGTCATGGTGTCTTGATGTTGGGGAGAAAGTTGTGGAAATTTGCAAGAGAAGAAAGACATAAAACAATATTGGTTCGGGGCTGGCCCCGTGGCCGAGTGGTTAAGTCCGTGCGCTCCGCTGCAGGCGGCCCAGTGTTTCGTTGGTTCGAATCCTGGGCGCGGACATGGCACTGCTCATCAAACCACGCTGAGGCAGCGTCCCACATGCTACAACTAGAAGGACTCACAACAAAGAATATACAACTATGTACAAGGGGGCTTTGGGGAGAAAAAGGAAAAAAATAAAATCTTTAAAAAAAAAAAAAACCAATATTGGTTCCTCATTAAGTTAAACATAGAATTACCACATGACCCAGCAATTCCACTCAGTCTTTATACTCCAGGGAATTCAAAATAGGCATTCAAACAAAAAACTGTACGTGAATGTCCACAGCAACATTATTCACAATAGCCAAAAGGTGGAAACAGCCCAAATGTCCACCAACTGATGAACAGATAAACAAAATATGATCCACAAGTACAATGGAATATTATTCAGCCACGAAAAGGAATTAGGTACTGAAATGCACTACAGTGTGGATGGACCTCGAACATGTTATTCTAAAGAGAAACAAGCCAGGTACAAAAGGGCACATGTTGTGTGATTCCATTTATATGAAATGTCCAGAGTCAGCAAATCCATAGAGACAGAAAGTAGATTAGCGGTTGCCAGGTTGGGGCAAATGGAGAGTGACTATTTAAACAGTACAAGGTTTCCTTTTGGGGTGCTGAATGGTCTGGAACTAGATAGTGGCGATGGTTGCACAAAATTGTGAATGTCAATAATGATAAATTTTGTTATGTATATTTTTCTACAATAATACTAATTAAAAAAAACTATATTGGTTTGTCAAAGAGAAATGGGTTTGACCCCAAGATAACACCAACATCAGGCCCAGGGTTATGGGATGTGGGGAGACATGAGGAGGGGCAGAAGAGTGGGAGGAGAACAGCCTTTGCAATCGGAAAGTCAGGGTCAGGTTGTCATCAACTCCTCTCCTTCCTAGCTGGGTGCACTTGGGCATGTGATGCCAGGTCCTGGGAGCCTGGCCTCAGTTTCTTCATCTGTAAAACAGGAATAATAATACCTACCCCCATGTGGTTATTGGGAGGATGAAGAGCGATGACACGGTTAATTCTCCTAGCACGCGTGGGTGCTCAATAAGAAAACTGCCCACCTCCCCTTCTGTATCAACTAAGGTTATTTTTATTGCAAGCAACAGAAATCAGTCTTAGTGGACTCCAGCAAAATAAGAAGCTTCGTTGGAAGACTCCTGGAGCATTCCGGAAATCAAAGGCGATTACCTTGAGGAGGGCAGGAGCCAGGCTTCTCCTGTGTGCCTGCAGCCTCCAGCCCTGACCATCCATGCGGATCACCTCGTGTCTCCCAGTTCCTTATTTATTGATTCATTTATTTATTTTTGGTGAGGAAGATCAGCCCTGAGCTAACATCTGTTGCCAATCTTCCTCTTTTTGCTTGAGGAAGATTGTCCCTGAGCTAACGTCTATGCCCATCCTCCTCTGTTTTGTATGTGGGACGCTGCCACAGCATTGCTTGAGAAGCAGTGTGCAGGTCCATGCCCAGGATCCAAACCTGCGCCTCCGAAGCAGAGCGTGTGAACTTAACCACTGGGCCTCCCGGCCAGCCCCTCCCAATTGATGTTTTAATCTGCAGGGGAGAGTCTGATTGGCCCAGCTTGGGGGAGGGGGCTGTCCTGTCATCCTTGCACAGGGCGGGGTTCTGGGGCTCACTCCTGCATCTATCAAGGGCTGTTCCCAGAGAATGGGAGTCCTGACGCAGTCACCCCACTGGTGCCCACTACACTGTCCCTTAGTGGCTGGTGTGGGACAGGCGGTGAGGAGGAACATGGCTGCAGAGACACGGAGCAGCAGCCCTGGATGCAGGCCTGACCTCCCGGCAGCTAGATCCCTTTCTCTTCCTCTCCTCCAACTGGAAGATGCAGCTTCAACCATCTTCACCGCTCTGCACCTTGCCTCACCCTGTTCTTTCACTTTTCACCACAATGTACGACTAATGGAACGTCTCATTCTCAATTCTAATTTCCCCTCCTCCTTGGAGCCTTCCCCGATTAGTCCCCACCCCAACTAAGTGTTATCTCCCACCTCTGTTTATCTTTCCCTGTGTCAGATACATGGCTCTGGCACAGACTGCCGATTGGTACCCCTAGTGTTGTTCAACTTCACCGTGTGTGTGTGTGTGTGTTCTCTGCAACTATGCTGTGTGGGCTCCAGGGCTGCAACAGTCACTCTGCTAGCCCCAGCACAGGATTTAGTGCTATAAAGGAGGGATTAGCAGTCCAGAGGGACTGCAAGGGGGCAGAGGAACCCCCTACAGGGCACAGGCAAGAGCTTACTGATGGAAAGGGACCCCACTGCCCGGTGAGTCCCTGTCCATCTTGGGCAGGACCACAGAAAGAGGGTTGGCCTGCAGAGCTGTGGTCTGCGGCCTGTAGAGGTCCATCTGCATAGAGATGGGAAGGGCCTCAGGGAAAAGACTCCCCATAAGAGAAAGGGGAGGTTGCTCCCTCTGGGGAAAGAAGACGTCCGTGAAGCAGCTTGGCTGTGCTGAATCTTGCTGTGCCCCTCACTGACTGT
This sequence comes from Equus quagga, assembly GCF_021613505.1. Lineage (NCBI taxonomy): Eukaryota > Metazoa > Chordata > Mammalia > Perissodactyla > Equidae > Equus > Equus quagga. Next base: position 5,844,953 of record NW_025796915.1, read on the forward strand.
GTGGCTAAAAGCAAGCCTCTTAGCCTCAGCTTTCTACTCTGCAAAATGGGTGCAAACACACCTATCCTGCAGGGTTGTTGAGAAGATGAAAGGTAATGAGTTCAAAGCACCTGGCACCCTGTAGCATATCATGGCTGCTCAGCAAATAGAAGTGACTTTAGGACTTGGGGCTACGGGGATGGGAGGGGACTCCTGGAGTCTGAAGGACTTCCGAGGGGACCATGAGTAACCGGGGAGGGCCAGGAGTCCTGTGTTGGGCAGCAGCACCTTCGTTGGCTTCTGTGGGCTGGGGGAGGTCTCCGGGGAGTCAGGCCGGGCCATGGAAGCCCTGTTGCTCTGAGATGACAGCAAGGGCTGCACTCGGAAACGTGCGTGTGCTGGCTGGTGTGCCAGGGCCGTGAACCGGGGCTGGCGAGCCAGGGACCAACCCTTCCGGGCAAGGGGCCCTGTCCTCTTTGCTCCCACAGGTGGCCTGAGGCCCCCTTTTTCCTCCTACTCTGATCTGAGAAATGATAAAGGCCTGCGGCCGTAGAGAGGGACGCTCCCCGCCCGCCCCCCGCAAAGGCCGGGTGCCAGTCACCCAACCCCCAGGATAAGCATCGGATATCTTCCTGGAAGGCTAATTTTCCTGAAAGATGTTAATATTAAATCAAACACATCAGAAAGCAAGATTCCCATGAATTTTTTAGATGAAAATCTGGACGGCTTTCACAATCAGAAGGGGCCCTTCGGTGTCACTGCGGCCCATGAAACTATGCATGCATTTCCATCCAAGACTCACTTTCATGGAAAAGTCTGGCGAGCCTGGGCTAGAGGAGGGGCCACTGAGACAAACCCTGGGAGAGATGCCAATTCCGACCGCTCTGCTCCATCTCGGAGCCAATCTCAGGGAAAGCAGTGGGACGCTGTGCCTCTGAGGCTCTGAATCTCGCTGGAACACCGAGCAGCAGGAGACACACGCTCCTCCAGCTGTGGCGTCCTGGGGGACACTTTTTAATGTGACACAGGAAGTGTAAGAACTCGCGCGCTCTTCTGTCACTCATGAGGGAGGTGGGGGTCGTCCCAGGTTGTAATCAGCCTACAAGTTGTTCTCGTGCTTCCATAAAGCCCGGGCTGTCTGCAGAGGCTCTTTCCATCCCCAGGTGGCACAGAGAAATCAAGATAAAGGTTAGTCTCCTAACCGCTCTGCAGGTTCGTGACTAGGCCAGGCTTTACCTACTAGCTGGTGACTTTGGGTAAATATTTAAACTTTTTAGGCCTTAGTTTTCTCATCTTTAAAATAGGACTAATTCATAATGCTTTCCTTCAAGCACTATTTGGAGAATTTGGTGAGTCAGTGAATATGAAAGCGCTTAGTGTGGTGCCCGGAACACGACAAACAATAAATGTTAATTATTATTATTAAAACCAATAAAGCTACAAAAACAGTTGTTAGAGGGATTGGGAAATGGGAAATGGAAACCAAATCTTAGAATTTCCCTCCTGCAATACTTAAGAAAATGAGTAAAAGATTGTGAACTTCAATAAGCAAGCAATCATAGATAGTAATCACCTAAGGAAAGGCATGCCCCAGTGCCATAAATGGTAACATTGATGGCTGAGAAAAGAAATAGAAGATTCTGGAGTGGGGTGGAGAGATGCAGCACAGCGAAGCTCCTCTTGAGGTAGATAAAAATCTAGAGATTTCTTTTTTCAAGAAGACTCCCAAATCTGGAGAGATGCAAAGTGACTGGGTTTCTTTCCCTTTTTCCCCTTCTGTCTTGGGAGGAGCAGGAAGCTGCTGGGGAGATGTGAAAAGGGAGACGGAGGACAGTGAAACCGCTCCCCTCTAACAGAAATGAAGGCTGCAGGGCCACATCCCGAATTAGGGGGAAGATCCCTAGCTCAGCATATGCCCCATGGTGATGAAATACATCCTCCGAGCGGGGGCAGTAAACCCTGGGACCCGGCATCTGACAAACTTTGGGGGAGAAAGCCCAGTTAATTTAGCCAAGTGCACATAATGCCTTAGCTGAGCTCCTCCCCACCCCGTGCCCTCCACCATCCCTCACGTTGAAGAAAAGCAAATAGAAAGACGTTACCCAGGCCTCAGTCAGGAGTTCAAAGCCCACACAAACTGGCCTCAGGTGTGGCAAAAAGAGTTGAGAAGCATCCTCATTATACCATTCCAAACAGAAAGTCCAGAACTATTTAAATGAAAGAAAACTAAACATAAACCACAGGGCAACTACACATACATGCTATAGCGAAGAGAAGAAAGCACCCATCCCAGAAGAAAAGATACTCCCGGAACAGAAGGAGATTCCTCACTACCGCTTCATATCTAGAACAACTTCACAAACCTGTGACATCTAACTCTAAGTTACAAGGGAAAATAACAGGATGGGTTAGGGATTGCAGAGCTGGAAAAGTAAAGTGAGGACCCAAACCTTCACACACTAAATAAATTAGAGAGAGCCAAGAAGGAATTGACACAGTCGGGCATAGGTGAAATTGAGGTTACTGACATAGAGGAAAGTCTTGATGAGGTCAATGAAAAAGACAAAGAGATTACAGCAATTAGAGAGGAGTGACTAGATATGAAAGTGAGGCAGAGATGCTCCACTATGAGCACAACAGATGTCGCCTGAACTCAAGAACCCAACAAAGGATAAAGAAGATGTACTCAAAGATGTACCAGACAATTTCTCTGAAATGATGAAGGAAACAATCCTGCAACTCAGAAGAGCATATGGCGTTCCAGGAAAATGTGGTTATAAATACTCACTGTGGAACACAGCCTCGGTAGGCCATTGAACTTCAGGATAAAGAAAATAATATCTTCTGGTATCAAAAGAGCAAAAGAGAATCCCTTACAAGGGTTGCAGGGCGAGGGAGGAAATCAGGCTGACTGTGGGCTTTCTCCACAGCAATCATCAATTCCAGAAGACCATAAAAGGACGTCTTTGAAGCTCTGGGGAAGCCGAGTGTCACCTAAGAATACTGTACACAGACATGCTATCATTTAAGTAGCAAGACTAGGCAGACAGACAATTTCAAGTATGAAAGAACCCGTGAGGACATCATCATCCATGAGCCCTCAGGTGGGGCCCTACTCTATAGGAATTCCAGCCAAGTGAGTTATGAATAAAAGCAAGGAATTCAGGAATTAAGAAAGACTGATGGTGATCAAGGAATCAATTAAAAATAGAATTTTAAACAAATATGGGGGTTAGGGTTATCGAACATGAATATTGTAAACCTTATGCAAATAACATAACTAATAAAAATATAAATAAAGGAGGAGGTATGAAAATACTAATGTCTTCATACATAGTGGGGATCAACTGATATTGTGTATAAAACAAATGTAGTTTAAGAAAATAATGATTACAATATATAATGCTTTTCATAATCTCTTTGGGTAACCTTACAGGAATCTTTTAAAAACATTTTTATTTTTTGGAAAGGAACCATTTATTTCAAGTTCAATAATTCCTTCTGTTTCCTTTCAGTTTCTTTTTCTTCTGACAAATGCATGTAAAATTAAATTTAAGACTTTTTATTAAACTAGCATATATGGTATTATCCCATTTTTATTAAAGTATTTCTGACTTTCTCTCTACATATGTATCCAATTATTTGGTTTCTCTTCATATAAATGCAGAGACAGTCATCTGTGCAGTGATGTTTACCTAATCTTAATAATGGTTATTTCTGGGTGGTAGTTAACTTTGATTTTGGAGTTTTCTGCATTTCTTAAGTTCTCTTTTTTTTTTTTAGATTTTATTTTTTCCTTTTTCTCCCCAAAGCCCCCCGGTACATAGTTGTATATTCTTCATTGTGGGTCCTTCTAGTTGTGGCATGTGGGATGCTGCCTCAGCGTGGTTTGATGAGCAGTGCCATGTCCGCGCCCAGGATTTGAACCAACGAAACACTGGGTCGCCTGCAGCGGACCGCACAAACTTAACCACTCGGCCACGGGGCCAGCCCCTTAAGTGCTTTATTAATGAACATATATATATATATTTTAAAATCAAAACAATGTGGTGATTTGTTTCCTGTTTGTTGTTGCAAAGTAGAAAACCCTGAAACTAGTTGTGCCAAGGAGTGAGCAGCGCTTAATTCCACGTGTTGGGAAAAGGATGCTTTTCTTTTCTAGCTAGTATTTTTTCTGTATTTTTCAAATTTTTAAAAATGAAAAGTTTTTAATAAAGTGATACAAATAAAGAGGAAGAAGCAGGCATTTTGCAGAAGGCACACTTTGATGAAAGCAAATCATCCCAGTTCCAGGTGGGGATCGAACCTGTGGCAGTGACTGGAGCGGAGGGACCAGCGCTGCAGGAATCCACTGCAGAGACTCCAAATTTAAAATCCAATCTGGGAGCCTCTGCAGACAGGGCCTGAGGATTCTTTGATGCAAAACGTGACCACTTCAGCAAAGACTGACATGGGATAACAGGTAGATAGCTAGCTAGATAGATTGATCGTTAGGTAGATAGATAGGGAGATAGATAGATAGATAGATAGACAGATAGATAGATGAGAGATAGATAGACAGACAGACAGCTAGCTAGACAGATAGATAGATGATAGATGGATGGAACGGGATCTGGAAGAAGATCCTGGATGGATAGGAGCCAGATGATGATTAACAAAAGAATCTTGACTGGAACACTTCTTCCCTCCCTTCCTTTGACAAAGGATTTCTCAGCTATCCGCGTGTTTAATGGGGCATCTGGTAGAGACTGGATTTTAAAACAAAGTTGGAGCTGGAAGAGCCGTGGGGGCCTGTCCACAGTAGAAGCAGTCTGGGATGGAGACTGGAGTTCATCTTTTGGGCAGTTCTAGGGGTGACTGCTTTGTGGCAGCCTTTTAGTCAGAGGACAAGCACCTGTCTGCTGCTCTTGAGGAATCTGTGGAACAGGAATGAAGGGCACCACAAGCTGAGGCTGCAGCCTGCGCTGTTCAGTGTCTGCGCTGTCAGTGTCTTGCATAGAATGCACCTGGCAAGTCAGGAGAGCCTGGTCCCTGGCGTTAGGGTCCCACTTCCACGCTACTCCCCCATCCAACATCTGGATTCACGGTACTCTTGTGCTGGGTTGTTAGTGTCCTCTTTTCTCACATTTTCTCCTGAGATATCTGGAGCCAAGACTGGACCAGGCCCTTCCCCTCAGATGGGGGTGCCTGTGCACGGAACTGGGTGTGGGTGGCCGCTGCGCTTCCCTCACTGAGCAGAGTGACACCTAAAACGGGGAGTTGTTTTGATTTCAGGTCTGGGCCCTGGTGGTCAGCCCACACCTTGTGGGGCCGGAGGTCCCTCCTGAAGGAAAGAGATGTCCTGGGACAAGAAAGGATATAGGCCCTGCACTCAAGAGCAGGGGATTTTCTCCTCTCTCTGGGGCCAAAAGGAGGGGTCTATGAGGTGCGGAGACTCCTGGAGATCCCTGGGGCTCCTGGAGACGGAGCTGTTCCCCTCCACGTGGCATCTTGTGAGGAGCTGGGCAGACGGTGTGGGTCGGGTTCTGGACTACAAGCTTTAAGACTAGCAACTTCTAGTAGCAGTGGCAAGTTAGTCTCCACGTTATAGTACACTACTCCTAAGCCTTCAGTAAAAGTGAATTAAAATACCAGCTTGGTCTTGGCTGAGCCTGAGGATGGAGACGCTGGCTTGCGTCCAGGACTGAGATGAAACAGCCAGGGGGTGGAGGTGGTGGTGAATGAGAGCGGCCTGCAGAATCAAATTATGAGATGGTTGGCAGTGACCCCCCTGTCATGGAGCTGTGGCCTGGGGCAGAACAGTCGGGGACTCAGGTCATGAGAAACAACCAGAGCGTCATGTGAACATGTTCCTATTCCACGGGGAATCTCAGACACCCTGGGAGGGGAATCCCAGGAAACACAGTCCCCCACTGCCACATGCGATGGATGCTTGGACTGCTGTTACTGGGTTATGAAAGGAAAGGGAACCCCTGAAGTCCAGAGGACTGGAGGCGTTTGGGTTACTTGTAAGAACACTTAGGTAGAGTGTGCATCTGTCTGTTCTCATTTCACAGCGAATGCTCAGAACTTCTCACTGGATCCTTTGGGGTTTGCTCTAAAACTGAGTTTAAAGGAGGGCACTGAGCCAGTTGCAGCCAACTGACAAAGGCAGCCAAGACCCCAAGAGCAGGGGAGGTGCAGGTGCCCTTCCTTAGAACAGGGGGCTGGATGAGGTCGCTCCTGCCTGGGTCTCCTCTGCGCACAGAGGGCCTGCCAGGCTGGTCTCCCACCATGGCTTGCAGTTCCCTGTCCCAGCTGGACTTTCTTCTGTCTACCTTATTTTTTAGACAAAGCATACAGAAGTGGTTCTGGGAACCGCAATTTTCCCAACCTCCACGTCACTGCATCCCTGCAATGCACTTGTGGAAAATAGACATTTTTTCTCTTTCTCCACCCCAACTTCCCCCACCCTCTATCTCCATTATGGTATTTTTCTTTTTTTTGGAAAAAAACCTGATTATCTTGTTTCTTCTAACATTAATATACTCCCACTGTAGAAACCTGATCTCTTTTAATGTGGGGGCGTAAAGGCTTGCAGAAGCCTGCAAGGTCTATCAATTGGGCAGCCTTATCTTTCTGTGCTGGGACAAAGGGCCCCCTGCTGCGGCGTCCAGGAAATGTCTTCATGGTGCTCTGGGGACCATGCTGCGGGGCCAGGAGGGCAGAGGTGTGGCCACTGGGGGGCACCCAAGTCTCTGGGCTGCGCGGGCTGTGGCAGTGGCCTGGGTTGGCAGGAAGAGGGCAGTGTGCAGCCACGTCTCAGTGCATGGCGACTTTGGGCCCCGCCTGGCCCAGCCACACCTTGAAGGATTCACCCTGGAATAGCCAACTGGCTTGCTGCAAAGCTTCCGCTTGGTCCAAGGGCGCCCCACCAGCAAATTCTGCCACTTGTTGAATCCTCATTTTGTGTAAGGCCTTCAGCGACCTGGGTAGGACGCCTTAAAAACATGAGCACATTTAATCTTCACAATAACCCCATAAGAGAGAGATTATTATTCCTATTTTACAGGAGGGAACAAACTGAGGCTTAGAAAGGATAGGGAAGTCGTTGAAGGTCAAGTTCATCCAGCTAGCAAGGAGTGGAGCTGAGAATCTCAACTCACACCACTGACCCCAAAGCCAAAACCACAGGCCACTTGTCTCTGCTGCCCCAGAGCTGAGCTGAGAAAGGGCCATCCTCCCCACGGGGGAGGGCAGGCTTTGTCACAGCAGCAGAGGCCCACGAGCCCTGCCTGGATGTCGTTGCTCAGGGACCTGCCGTTTCCCGCAGCGGCTCTGGTTTCTGCAGAGGGCCATCAGCCCTGACCAGGAAGTGGAGCGGGATCTTCAGGTTAGATCTGAGTGGGGACGCTGCTGTTCAGGGCGCGGTGTGGGGCCTGTGGGGTGCAGCTGCTCACGCCGGGGCTTCCTGGGTCTGAGCCAGTGACATCAGGGCTGTGAGGGCTGCCTGCTTGCTCAGGGGCCACTCCAGGTCAGTGCTCCTGGCTCGTCTGCAGGATGGGAGGGAGCTGTGTGGAGTCCTGTCTGCAGCGAGGGGGAAGGGGCAGCCCCACGCCCCTGCACCCTGAGGCTGCCTGTCTGCGGAGCACAGAACAGGAGACTGCTTTGAATTGGGCCGTGGTGTAGGGATGGGGGTTCCCTCTGGGGAATGGGGAAGCCCGGGGCAGGTTTCGTCAATCTAAGCTTCCTGTGATGCCCGGTGGCCAACAGAACCAACTTCTTAGAACTAGAAGTGCAGACCAAATGAGCCAAAAGAGGAACCTGCACATCACTTGTCTGATTATCTCTTTGTATGGGTGAGGAAACCGAGCTTGAGGCGAGCCATGAGTCATCTGAAGTGACACAGCCAGTGAGGGGCAGAGGTGAACCGCTCCTGATCCCTCATCGGCCTGTGGCCCACACCAGGCCTTCCCTGCAGCGACCCTGGGCTCTTACCCCTCTTGTTACAGACTAAGGCCCTCCCCGTCCCCTCCACTCCCTGCCCCAGCTCCTCCTGGGCCAAAACAGACATTCCCTCGTGCTGCCCAGGTTGTTCATTCCCACCTCTGGGCCTTTGCCCACATTGTCGCTCTGCCTGGCTGGCCGTGGCTGCTTGTTCATCCGTTCATCCCACTGGCTTGCCTACAGAACTCCTCATTCTTTACCACCTGGATCAGATACCACCTCCTCCAGGAAACCTCCCCTAGGCTCCCCAGCTACTCCCCCTCCTTCCTGAGCCCGCTGTTCGGGCCTGTCCATAGGACAAGTTACCTGCTCTCTCTCTCTTTATCACAACAGTTTACAAAGTACACGTCTTCCTTGGGACACTGGGAGATATGAAGGGTGAGGACTGTAACACCTGTTGGACATGAGAAATCTAAGACTTAAGAACATTAGATGACTAAAGAGCAGGCAGCAGAACCCAGGCCTCTGACTCCCACACCGTCTGAACAGGAACCGGCCTGCTTCCTCTGCAGAGCCACCTGTGTCATCTCTGGGAATGGATCACCTGGAGTTGTGCAGTGCACAGCCTGTGTGACTGTATTCCACAGCCCACCTCTGTGCCTGGCACCGGGCTCTAAGTGAGGTAGGTGCTCAGTAAACGTGGAGGGCCTCAGTGGAACCATAACTCAGAGATGGTTCTTTTCTTTTCCTTCCTTCCTGCCTCCTTCCTGAATCTGGTTTTTTCCCCCCACTTTAACTCTCTGCATTTTCCAATGAATTTTTCCTTGAGAAGAAGCACATTTAGAAATGTGAAGCACATTTTGCAGGGCCTCAGCTTTGATGAATCTTTGATGCTGACGCTGGGGAGGCAGACTTGGCAGCGGACTGGGGGAGGGGAAAGAGGAGTTGGGGAGGGGCCTCTAAGGGCTTGCTTCCCCCCTCCTGTGCCCTCCCTGGGAAGTGGAATTCAAACCTGTTGCCCCGCGGGCCTGGCTGCGCTCTGCACCTTGAACTTGTGCCTGTGTGTTGGGGGCGGGGGTTGAGAATGTGTGCGCGCGCTGTGAGTGGGAGGGGCCAGGACGAGGCTGGGGCGGGGCAGCTGGAAGTCCGTGAGCCCCCGTGCCACCTGCTCTAACCTCGGCCCGTCCGCTTAGCCCCTTTCTCCACGAGCTTTGAGGTCATACCAATTTCTAGCTGTGTGCCTCTGGTGAGGCGTTTCACCTTTCCGCATCTTAGTTCTTCAATAGTAAACTGGAGATGCTAATACCTGCCTCCTAAGGCCGCTGGGAGTAAGTGAGATACTGTAGTCACTGTGCCTGACTCATACTATAGCTAAATAAATTTCAGTCCTCCTGCCCCTGGTGCAAATCCACCTCTCAGAGCGGAAGCGCGAGCCATGCTGTGGGCGGGCCCTGCCTGGCAGGACTGATGCTCAGCTTTGTGCTGTCTGCACATACCGAGGATAGCCGATGTCCAGAGGGCTGTCCTTGGCGTCCAGAGGCCTGGCTTTGAGTCCTTATCTGACTCAGGGCTGCGCCTGGGGCTCCGACAGCCCCTTCTTGGGGAGAGACCCTGCCGAGTCACAGCAGGGGGCCCTGGGATGCCCAGCATAGGTGCGCGGCCCAGAGCACCCCCTGTAATAGGCTGAGGGGATGATGGGCATTTGGGTAGCGCGGGAATGCCAGCCCTTCACTCCCACCTCCTGCTCTGCACAGCCTCTGCCCGGCTTCTAGGACCATTACCAGGAGGGCAGAGGGGGCCACTGGTTTTGTGACCCTTCCCCTGTAATTTGTTTCACATCATCTTCTTGTGATTCACCTTTTACTGAAACTCGCAGGCTGGGACGCTGCCTTGGGTGCGTGCACCTCGGGCTGGGCTTGAACCCCTGCCGAGTTTCTCCGCTGGCTGAGGTGGAACAGCCCACCCACCAAGGCCAGGTCCAGCAGGCCAGTCCATCTGCACTCTCCGAGTTTCTTCAAGGCGCATGGGGGCCTTTCCAGTGGCTCTGGCCATCTGTACGGCCCTGCTCCACAAAGTGCCCTCAGCAGGCCAACTACAAGGTGGTGAAAGCCTGCGTGCACACTAGTCTGCATGCATGTGCAGACAGCAGGGTCCACGTGGCCTGTGAGGGTGTCTGACTCTGAGGGGCTGTGACTGGGTAATTAACCTCCCACGTGCATGCTGGAGGCCGAGGTCCTTTCCCAGGCAGGGGTGTCAGGGATTCATGCAAATCCCCTGGCTCCTCTTTAACTGCTTTCAGGTCTGGTTTCATGGGTTGGGCAACTGCCTGAGATTTCTCCCTCTATTTGTGCCTATGCTGGGCATCCCAGGGTGCCCGGCTGTGACTCGTCAGAGTCTGTCTCCAAGAAGGCGCTTGTTGGAGCCCCAGGTGCAGCCCCAAGTCAGATTAGGACTCAAAGCCAGGCCTCTGGACGCCAAGGACACCTAAAAAGTAACCCTCCCCACCTCCCCTCGCCCCCCACAATAGTAGTGTCAGTCAGCCACATCTTAGTGAGAATTCCTTTAATCAGGGTGCTTTCCCGAATCACATCCCGGAGGGAAGGGGATAGGGTGGAAGACGAGCAGGGCCTAAATTACTCATGGAGTCGCAGGCAGGCTCTGCCTTTCAGCGTTGCTCAGCTGGGCCGGTCCACAGGAACAGCAGTGTAACGGGTGAGAGGAGAGCTGTCCTGGGCATTGGAAGGCCTTGTGTGAGCCGAGGAAAGTGCTCTGCAGAGGGCAGGTGTGGGGGACCCCAGGAGGCCCAGAGACTGGGAACAGAGGGCTCTCCTTCTGGGACTTTGCTCCGTGGGTGAGGTACAGACGGTCATTCTGTTGGCCTCTGGTCCTGCCCGCCCGCTGCCCTTCTTGCTGTCCAGACTGCCCGAGGACGTCTGAATGTCTGAGCCTGGTGACACAAACATCTGGCCACCAGCAGGAGTTACTGTTTTGGCATCCAAGGCCGAATTAGAGGGTTGTTTCTGGGTTTGGGGGAAGCGGGGAGCTGGAAAGTGAAGGGGCTGACACTTTGTTAGGGATGGGGTGTTCTTCTGCAGCCGGATAGCAGACATGCTTGAATTTGGCTCCCGCTTCTGAGCCCTCCTAATGGATCCCCTGAGCCCCCCAGGGTGGGGTGTCTGGTCAAGCTCTGCAGCCCCCCAGCCCTCAGAGGCCCCCATGACACAGGTGGTGAACCCCACTGGGCTGCTCCCCTCTGCTTCAGGCACTGCACACCTCACTGGGACCTGGGGCGCAGCCGGCGAGCCCCTTGAGAAGGCAACATGTGCAGTTAAAAGAGGGGGGGGGGCCTGGGGCTGACTCACTGGGGGACACTGGAGAGCTCATGGCCCTCTTGAGGCCCTGTCTGTGCAGCGAGGGGTGGATGAGAGGCGTCCCAAGGAACACTGTGGTGTCTGAGCTCTGCCTCTCCACCACCCAGGGCAGCCCCAGCCCCATTCAGGTGCTGGCATTCGGGGAAGCGCTCCCGGACGTCCCTTGGGCCATTTGGGCCCAGGGCCCCACTCAGGAGCAGGCCGAGTGGCTGAAGGAAGCTTGCTGACTGGCTCCTTGTCCTGCCTACCCTCTTCTCTCCGGCAGGAAGCTGTCCCATTAGAGAGCCCCTATTTGGCTTTCAGACAGTTTCCCCCATTCATACGCCCAGGGGAAGAAATAACACTTATTCTGCTGTCACGGACAGTAGGATTATTAAAGAGCATGGCCCCCAGAACACAGGTCATTTATGGGAGCAAGGGGGGGCCGGGGAGAGGAGGACAGCTCAAAGACAGATTTCTCCGTGCTAATGTCTTATCTGCACAGGCAAGACTTCTCTGATACGGAGTTCTTGCGCAGTCTGGATTCTACGGGCGCTCACAGTGACCTGGGGGTGGGGGTGGGGGGTACAAAGTCCCCTCCCCATGTCACGATGGGAACCCTGGGGCTCAAGGGGACTCACCCAAAGTCCCAGAGCCAAGATTCAGCAGAGCCGGGCCCTGTGGCTGTGAGTCAGACCCGGCTGGACCCAGGGCCCCAGCAGGCTAGGGGGAATCAGGGGAAGTGGTGCAGGTTTCCACAGCCACGTGGCCACTTTGGGGCCAGCCCCATCCCCAGCACTCCCTGCCAGGGGTGCAAGGCTCTGGGGACTGGGGCTTTGGGTGCTGAGGGAAGGAGCCCTGAGAGCTGCTGGCTGGGCCTGGTTGTGGGGTTTTAGAAGTAGAAGGGTCCCCGAAGGTCGGCAAGGTCCACCCGCCTCCTCTGTTTCCAGCAGAAACCGCTGAGGCCTGGAGGAGCCAGGCCCCGAGCAGGACGCCCAGCAAGTTGAGAACAGGATGGACACGCCCCCTGGTCTCCTGACTGTGCTCTCCACGTGGCCCCGGGCTCATCTCTGCCCGAGGAGCTCAGCTCCAGACACTGGGGGCTGCTTCTCTGCTCCCCCGACCCAGGCAGACAGGGAACCTTTCTTCTTTGCACTCTCCCTCGGGTCTCCGTGCTCACACACCTCTCTCTGTTCTCTGACCTCCCACTTCACTGCCTGCTTCAGCCTTCCTTCATCTGTCCGTCCGCGTGTCCATCCATCCACTCAGTCGTCCGAGTGGTTATGGGCGTCTCCTGGTGCTCGGCTCTGTTCTGGGCCCAGCAGATTGGTCCCTGCACTCTCTAGAAAAGGGGCAGAGACTTCACGTGGATGATCTCACCAGCAAATCATGATGATTCATGTCAGCGGGGAAGGCCCAGGGTAGGAGGGGCCTGCATAACCGAGTCCTGGCTGGGCCGGGCAACTAGGGAGCCTTCCTGCAGGAAGCGACATTATTCTACTCTCTCCTTAATGCCACCAGCTCCTCAAGGTCAGGAACCTCAAGATCTATGCCTCTGGTGTCTTCTGGACAAAGAGCCCAGTGGGGACACCAGTGGCGCTCCCAGTGGCGCTCCCAGTGGCACTCTGTGAAGCCCTGGGACAGCGCGTGGGGAGAGGCATGAGCACGCCTTCTAGACTCTGATAGGGCTGCTGTGATGAAACCTGGGCCAAATTCTTTAATCTCCTTGAGCCTCAGTTTCCCCCTCTGTAGACTGAGGACGTGATGGCTCATCCTGAAGGACAGAGAGTGGTGACGATGGAAGGCCCTTCTCTCCTTTGACTTAACACTGAGAATTGATGTCTCAAGCCGTCTGGCCTGTTCCTTGTTCTGGCTAGTTCATTTTTCACCTTCTGATTTGGAAATCAGAGAAGGCTGATGTGAGCATGACTGAGAGGCAGTGGTCGCTATTGCTGGAAGGGGACTGGATTTGATGTCAGAGGACAAGGGCTCAAGGGCTGCTTCCACCCAAACAGCTGTGTGAACTTGGGCAAGTTGCTCTCTGGACCTTATTTGCCTCATCTGTAAAATGGATCTGCCTGTTTCTCGGGTGATGGAGGTGGCAGATGCCAGCATCTGTTGCTATTGAACATTGAGACCTCTCCAGAAAGTTCTTCTGCCCAGAGAAAAATGTGGGGTGGACTTGGTAGGAGGCTGAGGGTCTGACCTGAGCACGGGAGAGATGGAGGCCAGGCCAGCCTGCTGGCGGAACTCCGCCTGGCACCCCAGGCCTGGCCGTCAGCCCTGTGAGGCCCGAGGCTGCTATGTTGTGGGCTTCAATGGGAATAAGCAAGCAGCGTTTGGATAGGGGAGCGGTGTCGGGGAGGGAGGGCCCAGCTGGCTTCCAGATGCAGGTATGGCTCCCGCGTGAGGGGACCCAGGGGGGCTCATTACTGGCTCTGCCTCCACCGCTCCCTGCGCTCGGCCTGGGCAGCGCTGTCCTTCCTGCGGGGCCATCAGATATTCAGAGCAGACGTGGGGGAGCTGCAGGGAGGGAGGCAGCCCTCCTGGCCTCGGGCGGGGTTCGCCAGCCTTCCCGAGGCCCATATGCATGCTGGTGTGGGGGGCCCTGGAAGCTTGTACCCGTCCCTTAACCCCTTTCCTCTTCTAGACGCCCTCCCCTTCTGCTTACCAGAGTTTCTTTGTTTTCCTCTGTCCTGCCCATCTGGGGCTTGCTCCTCCCACCTCTGTGGCCCTCCCTTTTCCTTTAGTCATTCAAAAACTTAACTGGCCGCCTCCCCCTTCTTAGCCCAGGGTCTCCGCAGAAGCCCGGGACTATTGGTTGAGCGGTTTGCAAGAGTTGGTTCTTCTCAAGTGGAAATGCCCATAGAGCCCCAATATATAAAACAGCCTGGAGAGTGCTGCCCTGTCTCGGCCTTGTCCTCCCGGCCCACGGCGGCATGGAGGGTCCGCAGACGGTGCAGTTTGAAATCCACAGCTCTGGTCCAACCCCCTTATTTCACATGAAGAAGAGCCAGGCTCGGAGTGGAGAGGGGTCTGCCAAGGTCCCTCAGTGGATTGATGGCAGGGCTGAGACTGGAGCCGCCTGCCCTGCCTTCCAGTCTGAGGCTCCCTCTTTCTCGTAGTCTCTTCCAGTTTAGCTGTAACTTCTCCTAAAGCCCCCTCCTTGGTCTCTGCACAGAGACCTGAGCCTCACCTCTCCTCCTGCATGCCAGCCTTGTGCTGGGACATTTCACGTGCTTTCTAAAGGCGATGTGTGGCCAAGGCATGTCATAGGATGCAGGTGGCATCCTGGTGAAGTGAACATTGAAGACAGGGCAGCTGTGACAAGGGAAGACGCTCCTGGAGGGTATGCTGGCAGCAACTGTGGGTCTTGGGGGAGGAAGTGAAGGGGCAGCCCAACCCCTTCCCCTTGATCAGAAGGGTTATCATAAATAACGGTAGATTCCAGATGTTAATCTCAAACAATAGCTCAGGCACATTCATTATTGTTTAATCCAGTCGACAACTAGTGAGGTAGTTTTATTGTCCTCATTTTCCTGAAAAGGCTCAGAGAGGTTAAGTGACTTGCTCAAGGTCACACAGCCAGTGGCAGAGCTGGCATCTAAAACCAGTCTGGCTCCAGAGCTAGGCCTAATCCCCCATTAGAAGGGGTAACTGGGCTGTTTGTGTGTGGGAGCCTTGAGACCCTGAAGTACCAGCAGGTGATATGGCTCCTTCTCCCCCTGCCCACACCCCAACCCTAGACACATCTACTCATCATGATGACCCTGATTGGCCTGTCGGGGGGGGGGGGGGGGGGGGGGGGGGGGGGGGCGGTGTGAGATCTTGGCCAAGAGGGCCTGAAATGCAGCACCTGGCCGTCCTCTCAGCTGGAGACGTCCTTTGCCTCTATTCATCTGCTCCCCCAGACAAGGAACCATTTCTTGCAAGGTTCTATAAAAGGCTGTTGTTTGAGTTTGAAAGCCATGTTGCACAGGCAGGGTCTCTGAGATTCCAGACTCTCTGATGCACATTGTGAAGACATTTGGCCTGATGAATGGTCACTAGGACCTTCAAAGCAGGCTGCTGGTGCCTCTGACATCTGGGGAATCTCCAAGCACTTACATGCATGCTCTTGGTCCCTCTCCCTTGACTTGGGGGCTGGTGCCTCTGTCTCCTGATAGAATTGCTCTGTACATTTGGCTTTTCAAATCCTGGATGTTCCTCAAGCCTAGGGGTACATTCAAGCGTGAGCCTCATTGTAAGAAAATTCCAGATATTTTCACCTCTTACCCCTGGTGTCTGATAGGCTGGGGACCCGTGGGCACCAGGGACTACCTGCTTTCCCACCCACATGCCCACCTGAGAGTGGCAGCAAATGTTTTCCTCCTGACTGCGTTCATTAAGCCCAGGAACTTGGAAGAGGGAGAGAGAATTTCCTCATTTCATAAAAATTTAAACTAATGGGCAGAGGCGGCAGGTCCTGTTATTTTCTCTCTCCTGCCCAGAGAGATTTAGTTCTCTCTCTTCCCGGGGAGAGATAAGTACTGGAAGCAGCTGATGGGGAAGAGGATTTGTTCTGTTGGGGGGTGTGTAACTTTGTGGGGAACTCATGAGAATAACCAGCACTGATGGAGCACTAACTATGTGCCAGATACTTCATATATTCTTTATTTCATTTAATTTGCACAACAACCCTGTGAACTGAGGAGTCTTTTCCCAATTTCACAAGTGGGGAGACTGATGTTTAGAGAGACGAAGTAACTTGCCTATAGTTACACAGCTGGAGGCTGGCAGAGCTGGAACTCAACCTGAGTCTGTGTGTCATTAAGTGTGGGCTGTGAGCACCATGTTAGGTGACTTCCTGCAGGAGCAGCAGTTGCTGATGACCCCTGGGTGACGGGGTCAGGTTTGGAATACACTGGCTCCTGGCCTGCTAGCTGGGGGACTCAGACTTTCCTCACTCGGATCTGGGTGGGACCTGTTCACGGGCAGGTGGGATGGAGCTTGTCTAGGAAGAAGCTGCAAATCCTCGTTCCAGCCCATTAGAACGGAGTCCCTTTGTCCGTGCTTTGGGGGAAGGAGGCTTTGGAGTCAAACTTAGGAGTTGGATCTTGGATGTTTACTAACTTACCATGCACGGTTTCAAGTAACTTACATTCTCTGCACCTCTGTGCCTAAAACGGGGTCATTTTAGAACACAGTGCAGGGCATCTAATGAGTTATGAGGACGCCCCATGTAATGAATTTGGCCCGTGCCGGGCCTGGGGATCGCTCAGCAGTGTTAGTTCTGCTGATGAGAGTGGGCGGGAGAGAAAGTGGTTAACTCCATCACAGGGGGGCAGGGGCAGTGACGGCAGGACTGAGTTTTGAAGGATGGAAATGAGCTCAGCGGGCAGGGGAAGATGGAGGGGCTTGGCGGCTGTGGGAACATGATGGACAAAGGCTGCCTGAAGCATTTAATAGTGTCGAGTCAGGCGTCACTTAACGACGGGGATGCGTTCTGAGAAATGCGTCGTCAGGCGATTTTGTCGCTGTGTGAACACCACAGACTGTACTTACACAGATCTCTATGGTATAGCCGACTACACACCTAGGCTATGCGGTACAGCCATTGCTCCTAGGCTACAAACCTGTACAGCATGTTGTTGTACTGAATACTGTAGGCAACTGTAACACAGTGGTATTTGTGTATCTAAACACAACTAAACACAGAAAAGGTTCAGTAATACCGTATAAAAGATAAAAAATGGTCCGTCTGTATAGGGCACATATCGTGGATGGAGCCTGCAGGACTGGAACTTGTTGTGGGTAAGTCAAGGAGTGGCGACCCAGGGCATTATTGTGCATGCTGTAAGGACTTTGTAACCACAGTACACTTAGGCTACGCTAAATTTATTAAAGAATACTTCTCTTTCTTCAATAATAAACTAACCTTAGCTTATTGGGACTTTTTTACTTTATAAAGTTTTACATTTTTTAAAAGCTTTTTGACTCTTTTCTAATAACACTGCTTAAAACACAAACATATCACACGGCTACACAAAAATATTTTCTTTCTTTATATCTTTATTCTAGAAGCTTTTTCTATTTTTAAAATTTTTTATTCTTTTACTTTTTGAACTTTTTTGTTAAAAGCTAAGACACAAATACACACATTAACTTAGCCCTACTCAGTGTCAGGGCCATCAATGTCACTGTCTTCCACCTCCACATCCTGTCCCACGGGAAGGTCTTCGGGGCAATAACATGCCTGGAGCAGTCATCCCCTATGACAACATTGCCTTCTTCTGGCACACTTCCCCAAGGACCTGAAGGTTTGTGTACACCAGCATCACACCCACACGAGAGTAATGTGTTGCACTTTACAATGGCTACAATGTCACTAGGTGATAGGAATTTTTCAGCTCCATTATAATCTTACAGGACCCTTGTCACATACGTGGTCCGTCGTTGACTGAAACATTGTTATGCTGTGTATGACTGTGTTGTCTTCAAGGTTGTAGTCAGAGAACCTTAACCGCTTGAGAGTGGCTGGAGGTGAGAAGGGCGGGAGAGGAGTGGGAGGCGGGAGAGGAGTGGCCCTGTTGGGGAGGGTCCTAAACACCGTAGCGTGGAGCTGACAGGGATGGCTACTAAGCTGTAAGCATGCAGCTGATGCTGTATCCTTAGCAGACATTGCTAATGAATCATGGAACTCTTCCTGCTGAGCCAGGATGTGACAGTGGCATCATCGTTGAATTCTCTCCGCAGCCACTACCAGCTGTTCAGCATTAACCTGCAAGTTGAAGGCTATTTGCTATACCTGAGGGAGGACCAGATTCTGGTCCTTCCAGAACCCCCTGACACGTTTCTGCCCCCAGTGGGGAGTCTTATCAAGCCTTTTCTGTCTTTGCCAGGCTGTGGTTTGGGCTGCAGTGGGCTGGCAAGCCTCAGCCTTTCCTCCTCTTAGGCCAGCCTTCTCTGGGTCCGTGTCCTAACCGCAGGTCTAGGAGGCAGCTGGAGCAGCCTGCCTTTGGAGGTTTGGCTGGCCCGGGCTCCTCCACCCCACCCTCCCCACCATGAGGGCAGCAGCACCACCCACTCCAGGCCAGTGTTTGACTGTGGGTGGGCAGGCCCTTCTGCTGGGTCTGGCTCACTCTCCACCTGTAGCAGCTGCAGCCCAGGGCCACCACATCTGGCCTAGTGACAACTTTCAAAGCTTGCCCGAGATGCTTCTAATTTGGGCAGGACCTTGTGGTGCGTGTGAGTGAGGGATGTGGGCAGGGCGCGGCTCCCTCTCAGACGGGCCACTGCAGCAGGGGCCGAGAATAGCCCAGACGCCACCGCATGGTACAGCCTGCTCCGCTGAAGCAAGCCCTGTATTTAGGGAGGCAGGAGTGAAGAGCACAGACTCGGTTTCCAGACGGCCTGGGGTCAAATCCTGGCTCTGCCACTTACCAGCTCCACCACTTATCATCTCTGTGCCTCAGTTTTCTGCTCTGTAAAGTGGGGATAATCGTAGTAATTCCTCATGGGTTTGTGGCAAGAATTAACTGAACAATTCTCAGGAAAGGGCTGGCACTTAACCTCTATATACAGTTTAATTATTTCATGGAAGGAAGGACAGAATGGGGACAGAGAGGGCTTGTGAATAGGATGAATGGATCTTAGCATACCTTTGCAGGACTGAAAAGCTACAAAGAGGGTCACAACCATAGCGGCTCCAGCTTGCTGAAGGCTCCATGTTTCCCTCCCAGCTCTCAGGGCCCTGGGGCCTCACTGCCTGTCCTGTACCCCAGTGTTAACCCTGGGACAAGCCTGGCTTCTCCTCCACTGAAACTGGCCTCCCCGCTCCCCAAAGGCACAGATCTCCCGTGACTTCCGTCCAGGCTACTCCCTCCAGCCTGGTGAGATGGGACACTAATCTCCTTTAATCCTATACCTAATGTACTGGATCCCACTCCCCAGTGAGACTATGAGATGAATCAATCTGCCACTAATTTTCAGTTTGCCAACTCTGGGTTTCAGCATTTTCAACCCTGTTTTTGCAACTGTCTTTAGTCCAGGGAAACAAAGACCCAATCTCTTCTCTGGGCTTGTTGATTCTGTGTCTTCCAGAAACGAATCACACTGGCATTTTGCTCTACTGGTTTGGGAAGGAGGGTGGAATGAGGTTTGGCTGTCTCTCCCGGAGGGCACAGATTCCAGGCCCGTCTCCGCAGCCTCTCCCCAGTGCTCTGGGTGAGGGGATTAGGGCCCCATGATGTGTCTGCTTACTCGGAGTCTAAGTGGATTAGTCACAGACAGGATGACTAACAGCCGCCTCCTTGGGAACTTCAGGAGGGGAAGCCCCGAGGTTTGAACACTCAGTTCTGGTGGGAGGTGAGGACCTGAGTCTTCTTCCTGGGGCAGGGCTGTGGGATGTCAGCACCTGGTCCTGCCTACCTGCCTCGCCTCTATTCCCAGCGCCTGAGGCTCCAGCCCTCCAGCTGCTGCTCTTGCCTGAGTGTGGTGTGTTCTAAGCTGTTCCCTCTGCTTGGCCTCCTTTCCTCCTGCCTTAGGTGAGGCCTTGACCTCTCTCTTTCTCTCTGTGCCTCCATAAAGCAGGAATAACAATGGCACCTCCCACACAGGCCAGAAGTGAGGACTGAATGAGAATCTCACCTAAAGGCTGAGAAGAGCTTGACATTCACAAGGGCCCAGTAAATGGGAGCTAGCATTGTCATCACCTGCCCCCAAAGCTCCACCCCTCCCGATCACCTTCAGACCCCCAACAGACAGAGGGGTCCTCTCCGGGGCGGGGGGCTCTACCTGGAGCCGTGTGCTAACCTCATTCTGCTGCCTCCCCAGGAGGGCCGGAGCATAATCGCTCTACATGTTGCTTCCCTCAACTGTAGAATAGAAGTAATGTAGTAATGACCTCACTGGGGCTGTCAGGGGATTAACTGAGACAACGCTCATTAAGGGCTTAACACAGGCATGGGCTGGAGTGAGCAGTGAGTGAATGTCCTGACGTGTGGTGGTTCTTGTTACAGGGTTATTGGTCGTGCATTGTGAAGTCTGTCCTTCCCCAGCAAAAGCTCCCTGAAGGCAGAGGTGGGCCTTAGTTTTTCTCAGGACCCTCGGTGCCCGCCCACTGGGCCTGACTCCAGAGAGCAGTGGGTGAGGCCAACCAGGTAGAGACAGGTGCTGGGAGCCCGCCTGCCCCGAGAGCAGGCTCACCTCCGCACCCAGCCCTTGTCCCTGGGGGCTGCCTCCCCTGCCCTATCTGAGCTCGCTCACACCCCCAGCCCTGGGTCACTGTCACAGATAAACTGCACCATCGCCTGATGATGTGATAGCCACATCCACTCCCCCCAAGCCCAGTGTCACTGTCCTAGTGGCAGAGCTGGGGGAGACCTTGGAAACCATCTGGTCCCATCCCCACACTTAGGCATGAGGAAACTGAGGACCAGAGACATTGTCCAACTGGTCAAAGGCCACACAGCAAGTTGGAGGCAGCACTGGGATTGGCTCCAGTCCCTTGACTCCCTCTGGAGGGCTCTTCCCGACACCGTGCTGCCTTCATCGCTTCACCAGAAGCACTGTCATGGCACTGTGAGGAAGGACCTGAGTATTCACTGAGCATCTGCTGCATGCCGGCGGCTGTGTAGGCTTCTGTTTGTGTTAGCTCAGTGACTCCTCCTGACGCATCTGGAAGAGGTGAGAGAATGCCCCCATTTTACAGGTGGGAAAACGGCTAAGAAAGGTGAAGCTGCTTGACTAAGTAACAGTAAGGTGATGATGAGGCTGGAATTCAAACTCAGATCTGTCTGACTCCAAAGCCTGTGCTCTCTCTGTTCTTCCTGCAGCCCAGGAGGCTGCCAACCCAGGGAGGAGGGGCAGGGGGTTGTCAGACTGGCATCTCCATTCCTTCCTCTGCTGTGGGCAGTCATGGAGGACGCTGGGACAATCAGATTACAGACAGTGACTGAGGATTCAGGAATAGCCAGGGCAGGATTTCCCTGGTAGGGCTGTCCACTCCCTCTATGACCCAGCCCATGGCCCCTACACCTGCACAGGCAGATTCCCACCCCTGCCTGTGGGTGGAAGGGTGGCTTTGCAGTGGACTTGGGTGAGCTGGGCCCGGTGGAGCAGCAGAGACCAGGGCCATGCAGCTGCCACGAGCCTCAGGCTGGTGGTGCCAGGAATGGGGCAGGAAGTGGTTTGTGGGAGTGTGACGAGGCTGAGGCTGTGCGATGTGGCTCTGCCTGAGGTTTCTGCTCTGGAAACCTGACTCATGTGGACAAAGACCAGGTTCCCTGCTTCCCCAGGGGGCAGTTAGTGCAATTACAGGCCCTGGCCCACCAGGGAAGGGAGATGTGCTCCAAAGCGGGTTAGACTCAGGCCTTAGGAACCCACGGCGGCCCCAGAGGTCAGTGGTTACAGGGTGTGTGGGGGGCGTCCACGCAGGCAGGAGGAAACCAGCGCCTGTGTGCTCTGGCTATGGGGAGGGCTCCCCTGGGTCCGAGCCCCAGCTGGGTTCTGACTCACCACGTGAACTTCAAGGCCTTTTCTTTCTCCTGGCTCACTTTCTTTCTTTATCTCTAAAATGAGGTTTCCACCAGCTCTAAGAATTCGATGACTCTCCCCTGCCCCCACCCAGTCAAAGGAGCATACAAACCACAAGGGAGCAAAATAACAACATGGAAAACCACAGCTAACAAGTAGTAACTGCTGGAGATGAGCTAGGCCCTGCTCTGAGCCCTTGGCATGATCTCTGTAATCCTTCCAACCGTCTGCTGGGCCCATTGTGCGGATTAGGAAACGGAGCAAACGTTCATGGGGACCCACGGATGAGGCACCCTGGCCCACGTGCTGCAGAGAAGGGGAAAGGGATGTGAACCGAGGGTGCTGCCATGCCCGCCTGCCCTGGTGCCCTCTCCCCACTCCTGAGTGCCACTGGTCTGCACTATGACCTCCTTCCCATGCCTCCTCCTCGGCCATTAGAGTCATGCCAAATGGATGAGAAATTTCTTTCCCTGACTGTTCTGGGAAAGAGGACCACCGGCCCCTGCTGCGTGTATGTTCTGTGGTTTTCCGAGCTGTCTCCTATCTTACCACCATCTCTATCTCCCCTCCCTCCCCCGTCGAATCCCAGGATGGCAGAACCAAAGAGTGAAGCTCTGGAGACTTCTAGGAGCTTCCTCAGAGCGCGAGTGGGGTGGGAGGGCTGCGTGTGCCCAGCTCTGAGATCCCGGCGGCTGCTCGGCTGGGTCCGTGACCATCTGTGTGTTCCGCACGCAATTTTATGTGAAGGAAGTGTGGTCCTGAACAAACCAAATGTGAATGCCCCTGGTGGAGTTCAAGCCTCCCCCTGAGTGAATGGGGAAACCGAGGCCCAGAGAAGGGAAATGACTTGCCCCCAGCACTTGATGGCAGAGCTGGGACTGGAGTCAGGTGTTCTGACTCTCAGCTCCATGCTCTGCCCCTTCCAGGGCTCCGGCCGCTGCGGCTGGGCTTGGTGTCAGACAGGAGTTGCCCGCCCAGAGCCAGGACTGAAGCTCCTTGGCTGTCAGACAGAAATTCCAAGCAAGACCCATTGGCTTTTGTTGAGCAGGGCACGGCTACTAAAGTAGGCTGAAGCCCAGCTTGCAGTTTCCCCAGCTTTACTGAGATATAATTGACATACAATATTGTGTAAGTTTAAGGTGTACAATGTGTTGATTTGAGACACGTATAGATTGTGAAATGTTTACCACAATAAGGTTAGTTAGCACATCCTTCACTTCATGTAATTACCATTTTGTTGTTTTCGTTATGATGAGAACTTTTAAGATCTACTCTCTTAGCGACTTTCAAACATACAGTATTGTTGACTATAATCACCAAGCTGTACAACAGATGCCCAGAACTTATTCCTCTTATAACTGGAAGTTTCTACCCTTTGACCAACATGTCCCCATTACCCCATCCCCCAGCCCCTGGTAACCATCAATCTACTCACTGTTTCTACGAGTTTGATATTTTTAGATTCCACCTATCAGTGAGATCATCCAGTATTTCTCTTTCTCTCTCTGACTCATTTCACTTAGCATAATACCCTCAAGGTCCAACTGTGTGCAAATGGCAGGATTTCCTTCTCTTTTTTTTTTTGAGGAAGATTAACCCTGAGCTAACATCCACCACCAATCTGCCTCTTTTTGCTGAGGAAGATTGGCCCTGAGCTAACATTTGTGCCTACCTTCCTCTATTTTATGTGTGGGACACCAGGCACAGCATGGCTTGATGAGCAGTGTGTGGGTCCACGCCCGGAATCCAAACTGGCGAACGCTGGGCTGCCAAAGCCGAGAAGGCAAACTTAACTGCTATGCCACTGGGCCGGCCCTGGGTTTCCTTCTTTTTCATGGCTGAATAGTATTTCGTTGTATTTGTAAACCACATTTTCTTTATCCAATTATCTGTCGATGGACACCAGCTTGCATTTTTCTCTTGGAGAAACTGGGACCATTCTGGCTAGAAACAGCAGCTCTTCTAGATAAGAAAATGCCAGCAAAGCATTTAGCAGGAGGGTCTGCATAGAGTAGGCACTCAGAACTGCTAACTGAGGCTGAGACAGCTGTGTTTGCCCACTCAGAGTCGCCTTTCTACTGTCTGACTCAAGAAGAATCTGAGAGGGAAGACTTGGCTCAAGGATGGGAGGGAAGGCCAGAATTTCCTTTGAGGGTGAGAGCCAGGGTGGGCATTCCCCTCTTCTCCTTTGCACCTCTCACAACCTGGGGCTAAACATTGTGGGATGCACTGGTTTGGTGGTACAAAGACCCCTGATTCCAGACCAGTGGTTGTGGGTCCTAGTCCTAATGTGTCACCAGCTCCTCCCTCTGGGCCTCAGTTTCCTCCTCTGTGAAAGGGAGAGGTTGGACCGGATGGTGGCTCTTATCCCTGGCTGTCCAGAAAAATCACTGGGCAGCTTTCAAACAATTCTGGGGCCCAGGCCTCACCCCAGGTCAACTGAACTTCTGCGGGTGCCATCTGAGCATCTGTGATTTTGATTCTGATGCCCAGGGAAGGGTGAGAGCCACTGGACTGGATGGTTCTGGGGTGGTTGAAACACAGGACAGCTGCGTGGGTTCTCCGTGGACTGCTGTGAGCAGTCTCCTCTTAGCGTGCGTGGGAGTGAGCGACAGCACTGACTGAGCATCCCTCTCAGCCGGAAGCTGTCTCCCAGCACGGGCAGACGTGTTTCTCCTGCCACGTAACAGGTGACAGGTGGCTGGCCTCTGGATGCGTGCAGGAGGAGCCGTCTGGGGATTGATCTCCAAAGCTGAGAACGCGGAAACCTCATTCTTCTCCCCACAGGGCGGTCTGGGCCACGCTGACTAGAGCAGGCCTTCAGGGAGCTCCTAGCTCTGAGACAATTTCTTCCAGCAGGAGTCAGGACGTCCAAAGACTTGGGACACTGTGCCCTAGTTGGGGATCCAGTCTGTCCAGAAGGCACCCCTTCCCGCTGCGTATGCTGTGCTACCCCTGTGCCAACTGCCCTGCTCTCCCGCATGCGTCCCTGCCAGCCCTCCCTCACCAGCGGCTTCCCTGTCAGCTTGTTCTCCACAGGCTTGTTAGAAGAATGCCTGAGAAAAGAAACGCATTACCACGTCACTCCCCCGCCCAAAGCCTGCAGTGGCTCCCGCCTTCCTGTCTGGTCTCCCGCTTCGTCCCCACTGTGTTAACAGGCCTCAGGCTGTTTCTGGAATCCCGTAAACTAGCTACCATTCTCTATCCCAAATGGCATCTGCCCCAGGACTGCCAGATAAAATAGAGGACACTCAGGGAAATCGGAATTTCAGATAAACAACACATACTTTTTTAGTATAAGTATGTCCCAAATTGATTGTTTATCTGAAATTCAAATGTAATTATGCATCCTATATTTTTATTTGCTAAAGCTGCCATCCCTAGTCTGGTGCATCTACTCTAGGCCCGAGGTTTATCAGATCAACTGTGCTGTGCTTGTGGGCTATTGGGAGAAGGTGGAAAGCTATCTTGTGGGTATTTTATTTTAAATAAATTTATTTAACTACATTTACTTAAAAAATGCATTTATTTTAAATGCATTTATTTTATTTTAAATAAATCCACCTGTTTTAAGCGGGGTATCCTGTTTCCCTATTGCTTTCCTGCTTTTAGTGACCCAGAGGGTGGAGATTTTAGGAAAATTGGAGGGCATGGCCTTTTCAGTCAGAAAATCTGGGTTCAAGGATAGGATGTGTCACTGACTTCCTGACAGGACTTGGGGAGTTTCACTGTTCTGGCCTCAGTTGATTCGTCTGTAAAAATGGGCTAAGACTCTGTCTGACTCCCAGGTGTCTATAGGATTCATGACTTGTGGGCACACCCAAGAGCTGGCCAGGTGAGGGGTTTGGTGATCAGGGCCCTGTTGCCTGGGGTTCCCGAGTCACCTGAACTGGAGGGCTGGGAGGTGTGGCCTCGTGTGTAAGCTCTGTGCCAGTCAGAACTTGGCCCAATCTGTGGCTCAGCTGTGACTGCCAAGCCTTTGACCTCTTGACCTCTTGGGCCTGCTTAGCTGGCCATGCAGTTCAAGGTTATGGTCACCAGGGGTCGGGCTTGCACGTTGCTGGCTAAGCTTTGCCTTTTCCGGTGCTCCAGGGGCCTCGGGTCTCTGAGCTGGAGGGGCAGTTGGATGGGGCATGACACAGGTTTTGTGTGCCTCCTGGAGCTGTGGGTCTGTGACCTGCAGATCTGGAAGGTGAACCATTATTCTCTCTCAAATTTACGTTTGCTTGGTACCTCCAGGAGGGCTCCTCATTTCTTTGGCCCTCACCAGGAGACCCTCTGAAGGAAGTTGGGTTAAGTGGCTGGGGTCTCGAGAGAATTCTTGGCATGGAGTTTGAAGAAAGTTTCAGTCCTCCTTCTAAGTCTGCCTCTAATTACTGTCCTTGTAGGTTATATTGCCTCCTGAGCTTGGTTTGTTCTTTAGTAGAATGGGGTAATAACGCCTCCCTTGCAGAGGTATGCCAAGACCCTGTGAGTTGAGGTATGGCTATTAGGCAGGACTGACATCTCTAGGCCAGCCCAGCCCCTATCTACAATGACTTGCATTGAAGGTGGACACATGACAGAAACACAGGAAAAGAACCCAGGACAATGGCTGTCATGAGGCACCATGTGATCCTTTGCCAAGTCCTGGAAGCAAGCATAAAACTCTGAGGACGAAGGGGGTGCTGAAGCCCAGAGAGGGCATTTCACTGGCTTGATCCGTCATAGCCAGGGGTCCAAGCTCAGGGCTCACCAGGCAGGTGGCTGAGTAGGGTTTTGTGGCCCTTGGAAATGAGCAGTGGATCAGGCACCCGATGTAATTCTGTGGATGAGCCAGCTCACAGCACGTAGGCTGCGGGGCCCTGGGACTGCACCTTCAGTTGGGTACTTCTCCTGGGCACCTGCTCTGGCTGTGGGACCTTATTCTCCAGAGGCAGACACAGATGCTTCCAGTGCAGGGTGGTGAACAGCAAGGTGGCTGCCATCTTTGGTCCAGGCACCAGACCTAGCACCCAGAGAAGGCTTTTCGGCTCCCAGTGGCCTGGCCTCCTTGCAGAACCTCACCCATCCACCTCTATATTGAGCAGGGGGAAAGTGGATCACCCTGGGGTCCCTGGAAGAGTTGGTGTCTTTGAATCAGGCCCACCCTTGCCAATAGCCTTGCCTCCCCCTGGCCCCAGCCCTGCTGCAGCTCAGCAGAAGAACAGCTAGGAACTGGGGTTCTGTTCTCTGGCCGCCAGCCGCGGTGTGGCTGGCTTGCTCTGGGAAGCCTGAGGGCTCTCGTTGTGCCCTTTCTCAGGTGGGTCCTGATGGCACTGATGGATTGCCCTCTCACCCGCACTGGGTTCCTGTGGTTTCCTCACCAGCAGAAATGACTCCTCACCCACAATTGCATCAGTCTTTCCACAGACGGAGTGAATCACATTGCAAGATGTGGTTACAGCCTGCACCCTGTGCTCTGGTTAGGGGCTGGCTGGGCCAGGCCAGGATAGGGGTTGGGGCTGATCATGCTTTGACTTGGACTCAGGAGAGGGAAGCAAAAGCCAGGAGGGGAATGCCAGAGGTGCGGTGGGGTCCGTGAGAGAGGACATGGAACTCATGCACCCAGGCAGGGGAGGGGACTGAAGCAAGTGTCCAGCAACCTTGAGCTCGACCACACTGAAGAACTGTGTGGCTTACTCATCCCCAGGCCTACCGCTACCACCAAGAGGAAAAGAAGGGAAGAGAACAAGCTGATTCATCCTCTAATACACTGCAGTGCCATGGGGGGATCCAGGAAGATGAGCTGGTTTCGTTTCTTCCTCTTTCTTTGTTTTGAACTCCGTGGCTTGCTTCCCCTTCAGCTGACACATAGTGGCCGTGGGCTGATGGCTTCCAACCTCAAGACCAATTTCTTCCCTCTCCCCGCTTCACAGGCCCAGCCCATAGCTGCCCTTGGGTAGGAGCAGTCTTCAGGGAGAGGTGAAGAGTCCAGCTGGTTGGGGTTTGTATTACTCTCCCCAGATGCAGAAAGAGGCCTCCTTCTCCCCACTCAAGGCACTAAGCATGGTTCTGCCCATTTTTCAGGCGGAGAGGATGAGGCCTGCAGGGAACCTGGCCGCACCTTGCTTCCCCCTTCTCTTTTGAACCCCACAGCACAGCTTAGCTCATTGTGGCAGAATTGCAGGATCCATCAGTATCTGCCAGCTGGACAGGGCGGGATGGGTGGCAGTGTCTTCTCTGCAGGGGGAAGAGTGTGTGCAATGGCTCAGAGGTGGCCCGGCAAGGCCTCTGGAATGGGGCTAGGTTTCAACCTCACCACCTCGAGCAGAAGAGCAATGGGTAGTGATATATGGAGGTGCCACAGGAACAGAACAGCCCAAAACACAAGGCCAAGACGGGCGAGATCATGCCTGGAGTGTCCCCAGACCCATGTGGATTTGCCTGAATGACAAACGCACTTGAGTAAGCCACTGAAATTTGGGGGGCTGTTTGTTACCTCAGCGTAACCTACCTATCTTGACTATACAAATGCCAGGCTAAGGAGAGTGACCTTGGTCCTGAAGGCCATGGGAAGTAAATGAATTCTTAGAATGGCAATGCCTACATCCCACACTGGGGTTAGGAAGGTGACCTGTCTCCCCTCTAGATCGTAAGTTCATGTGTGCAGCTACATGGCTAGTTTTTTCCTCCACTGAGTACTCCTGGGCCCTAGAACAGTGCCTGCTGCATGATCGGTGCTCACTAAGAATTGGCTTTCTTCCCTTCTGCCTCCAGTTTCCCTCCTCTCCAATTTATTCTTCCTGGGAACACCATTCACTCTGTCCTTCATGCCTTAATTTCATCCGCATTATTTACGAAGTGTCTGCTAGGTCCCTGGCACCGAGCTTTGCATATGTTATCTCACCTTTACGCTAATCTTCACCGAGAGGCACTTACCCCATTTCACAGACAAGAGTGTGAGCCCTAGTCTTCCCCTTCCCTTCCATCTGCAAACTTCCTTTATTCTTTTCATCTTTATTGGTCCCCACTGGGGGCCAGCAGGCAGTGCTGGAGAGACAGATGAGATGTATCTAAACAGGAAAAGGCATGGTTCTGCCCTTGGGAACCCTGGTCTGGTGGGGGTCACTGTCCTATCAGTGGGCAGATGCCATCCAGTGTGGTGCTTCCCAGAAATATGCAGCAAGCCATGGCACGTGGAGAACTCTTGAGCTGGGACATAAGCAGTGTCTCCAGGAAGATAAGGCGAGGAGTGAGATGGGATGAAGGGAACAGCATGTGCAAAGGCAATGAAGAGTGAGAGAACTTGGCCTATTTAGGGAACAGCAACTAACTCAATATGACTAGAATATAAAATGAGTAAGGAAGACTGCTGGGAGGTCAGGTCGGAAGAGCAGCTAGAGCCCAAATTGTGACTTTTAAAGACACAATTACGCTATCTGAAGATAGCATGAACATTTTATCTTGAAAGTTATGTGATGAACTGGTGGTGGCTGCTTTGAACACTGTGTTAAGAAGGATCCTGAGGTTGTATCTAGTCTTTAAGGAAAGAATGCTATGACCAATTGGTGATGTCTTCCATAGGCCTGGGAGCTGCAAGTGGCAGCCAGCATGTCATGCATTTTCCAGCTTTGCTTAGGACCTGTGGAACAAAGGGAAGATTTTGAAGAAGAGAATGATGGGGACTGAAGATCAGATTAGATGGAGAGATCATTCATACTTTGCCTAACATGATAGAGCAAATAAATGGAAAAGCTGTGATTGGAACCCAGGTCTGTCTGACAACAAAGCTGGTGTTCTTAAAACTTCCCTGCCTTCTGAGAGCACTTGGCCAGAGAAAGTATATTTCACTGTGGAAGCTCCCGGTTAGTTTCGTCAATGATCTTTCTTCTTGCTTTCATCTCTCCCTTTCTCTTATCGACTTCTCCTCCCTTGTGCACACCCTCATCATCTTACGTAGACCATCTCTGCTATGCCTGCTCGAGCAGGGCTTCCCAACCGGAGGGCTGTGGCTTGCTGGTGTGCCTTGAGCCCTTCTCAGCTGTAAAGTCAAACCTCAATCAATGGGTAAATATTTATTTAGCCTTTTTTGTGCAACTCTTAGGGGGATGTCTGCAGACAGAATATTGAACTGAATGTGGTACACTTTAGCAGACGATCAAGGTAATCCCAAAGGAAGATGGCAGGGAGGCTCTGCCCATCATGATGGCTCGGGGCTCAGGTTGAAAGAGCAGCCATCATCTTGAACTTTGCCAGTGTCACACCAGAAGGAAATAGAGCCCTGGAGAATCTTGCACCTGCTCAGCCTGGAAGGCACTCCCATCAGTTCTGCTCACAACTCACTGGCCAGAACTTGTCACATGGCCTCACCAACAAGCAGGAGTCTATTGTGTGCTGAAGGTGGGGAGCCAGAAGGATGTGGCAAGCACCTTTCCTGGGTACCACAGTGTACCTAGTGGCAAGCACAGAGCCTGGTAGGGAATAGATGATCAGCAAATTTTTGATGAAATGGTTTCCAGCCCAACCAGTCTTCCCAAAATAGCTCTTGCTAAGGCACCAATGAGCTCCATGTTGCTGCATCTGCTGGACACTTTTCAGTCCTCCTCTCCCTTGACCTTGCACGTAACAATGTACTTTCATTCTTAATACATGTCTCTTGGCTTCAGGACTCAAGGCTCACCTGATTTTCTTCCTACCTCTTGGGTCACTGCCTCCTTGTTCCTTTGCAACTTTCCCCTCCTCTACTTGGCCTTACATTTTAGAGTTTCTCAGGGTATGGATCACTAAACTCTTTTCTCAGCAGATCTCATCCACCCACTTGGCTTGAACTATCCCCTCAAGTTGCATTGGATTCACCTTTCTTTTGAACTCCATGCTCATGTATCTCACTGTCTACTTGACATCTTCTCAAGAATATTTCAATGTCATCTCAAATTTAATATGTTGAAAACCAAAGCCGTGACCTTCCTCCCTCCACCCATGGTCTCTAAAGCTGACCCTACTTCCAGGGTTCCGCATCTCACTAAATGGCAACAGCATCCACCTACTTGCATAATCTAGAAACCCAAGAGTCACTGTTGGTCCTTTCTTCTCTCTTCCACATGCTTTCCTTTGAAATCCCTCACCAAATCCTATCAATTTTTCTTCTTCAATGTCTCTCCGCTCTATCCCCCCGCTCCATCTGCATTTCCTCTCCCATTTTCATCACTGGTTCACATGGCCACCATGTCCCATCTGATTGCTGTAAGCTCCCCCAATGGCCTCCATGCTCATTCTGGCTCCACCCTTATGTTCTTCATGCTGCAACCAGAGGGGTTCTTTCAAAATGCAAGTTTGATCACACATCTCTCTCCCCTAAAACACTTTATTAGCCTCTCATTGCTCTTAGAGAAAAGAGAAAACTCTTGTGCAGGATCTCCAAGGTGTGCATGCTCAGGTCCCTGCTCACTTCCCATCTTATCTTCCTCCCTTTACAGTGTCTGGCACACAGTAGGCACTTGGTAAGTGTTTTCGAATGAATGAACATGTGGTATAAGTAAAATTGGCAATCAGTTCTGTGGCATCTGTTGGATGATTTTTACTAGCAAAGAGCAGGAGAGGCAGCCCGGGATGGCTTTCCTGGACGTGGAGGCTGGTTCAGGGCCCCTTGGCAGGGCTGACAGGCACTGATGTGGGGCCATTGCTGAGTTCCCAGCAGTTGGTGCCAGAGCCTGGAGGTGGATGGGGTGGTCCTCTGATGGAGCCTCTGAGCAGGTTTGGAGCCCAGGTAGTCGAGCTAAGGACCAAGCTCTTCGTGTCTGTGCTGTTCTGCACCTGGCACAGAGGACGTGGCAACGTGGCAGCTATTTGAATTATTCTTAGGCTGCCTGGGCATGGGACACAAAGAAGCGGGGAGAAAGGTGGCCAGCTGGGGCAGACAGACAGACTCCTTTCCTGGTCACCTTACTTCATCCCGTGAACTCCCGGGGCTGAGGTGGGGGGGTCCCCACAGGGTGCACTCGGGGGCAATCTCTGTTTGGGGGCCAGGAGTCAGCCGTCTCCCTGTGGTCTGAGGCTGTCATCAGGAACCGCAACAGTCATTTCTCTCTCTGTGGCTTTGAGGTCTGGGGGCAGAGGGTGTGGGCTCCCGACACCCCCCAGGCTGCGATGGAAAGAGTTCAGCCTGTCGGGACCCCGGGGTTGTAGGAGGGACTCTGGGCAGCCATGGGGGTGGGGGTAGCCTGGCCCACTCCAAGTGAGGACTCCACGTGTGCAGAGGGTCCCACTTCATCTTCTTAGCTCCCAAGGAAGCTGCCGACCATTATCTCTAGCTTACAGTTGAGGACACCAAAGCTTGGAGAATTTAAGGGACTGGCTCAAGTTCCCACAGCTGTTAAATGACATGGCCAGACTTGGGGCTATGTCTGCTTCTTTCCCAGAGCTGCCCTCTTCCCCCCATCCCACACACCCCATCTGGAGATGACAGCTCTTCCTCTTCTCTGAGGGAACAAGAGGAAGAGGAAGTGAGGGGTGGAGGGGGAGCCAGCCGCCTCTCAGGGTCCTGGCAGAAAACGGATTCATCCCGATGGCTCGAGTGAGGGAACTGAGTGCAGGGGCTTCTCAGCGAGGGGGTGGGGGGCAGCATGGAGGGAATGAGTAGGGTGCTGAGGCACCAGAGAGTAGCAAGGGTGGAAGCTGTTTCCACCTCTGGCCTGAAGGGGCAGGGGGAACAGTGTGATGGGGACCTGGGGAGAACCAGATCCCTGGACGATGGTCCTGGAGGGTGCAGAGACTGCCAGCCACACACCCAAATCTGTCTCCTCCCACCTCTCATCTCCTGCTGGGCCTCCCCATGGCTGAACCCCAGCAGAAACCAGCGGACAAAGGAGCCTGGGGAGGATGCAGTCCTAGAGGCCAGTCTCTTTAGGGGAGGGGCAGGTGGAGACCAGCCACCACAGAAACCCAAGGTGGGGTGGTGAGGGGCTGCAGTGGCAAAGATGGGGCCAGGGCCCAGACACAGAGAGGGGAGTGAGTCTGTGTGCACAGTGTCTCCTTGTGTTCCTGCCTGCGCTGAACAGGAGGCGACAGTCAGCCTGGCCTGTCTTCTCCCCCAGCCGGGCAGTGTCTGTCCGCAGTGCCTCCTTCAGACTCTTCCTAGGCCTGTTCCTTGACCAGGGCTTCCCAAGGCAGGAGTAAAAACCCTCTGCCACACTGGGAGAGCCCCAGGCTGGAGCTGGGCCTCCCTCAGTGACCGCACTCTCCCTGGGGGTTGGCTTCTTAGCCTCTTCTCCTCCATTTCTCTCTCTCTCTCTCTCTCCTTCCGTCCCCTTCCCCTCCCTCCTCCTCTCACACTGGGGCTAAC
This sequence comes from Equus quagga, assembly GCF_021613505.1. Lineage (NCBI taxonomy): Eukaryota > Metazoa > Chordata > Mammalia > Perissodactyla > Equidae > Equus > Equus quagga. The sequence continues at coordinate 5,878,025 of NW_025796915.1, forward strand.
AGCTGTGGGCCCCCTGGTTTCTCTCTGGCTCATCTCTGGCTCCTCCTCCAGGCTCCTTCTCCCTTCTGACTAGGGGTGTCTAGCGGGGGCCGAGGGGCTGTCTGAGCAGGCCTGGAAGCCATCTTGATCACAGCTGCCTGGGTCCAAAACATGACCCGGTGCTCAGCAACACGCATCCTCAGCCAGCAGAGCCAGGAAGTGAAACCACCTGCTCAGCACTTGGGCTAGGGCCGGCTGGTGGGGTGGGCTGGGCTGAGGACGGGGAGGAGGGACAGGGAGGAGGGAGAGGCCTCCTCGCCTCCTCATCCTGGAGGCAATTAACCACCTCTCAGGAACCCTGGCCACTCCGCAGTGGGGGCATTAAATATTTATGAATTAGTGCAGTTCACGTCGTTTTCTGAGCAATGAGTTTTCATGATGTGTGTTTGGTGAGCAAGGCAGCTGCCCGCCTGGGCCCACTGGCGCATTCATCCCACTTGTCGGCCCTCAGCACGGTGCTCTTATAAATACCTTTGCCCTGGTGATCGGGAGGTAGAGAGGCCTACTCTACGGTGGTGAGGTGCTGGGGTTGGGGGATACTGAGGAGGGGTGGGAGGGGAGCTGTGGGGCTGGGGAGGGAAGTGACAGATGAGCAGGGAAGGGAGCCAGGAGTGCTCCTGTCGGTTTGGACAGGAAAGAGTCCGAAAACCTTGCGAAGGAGAGTTGGAGCAACTAAATCCTAATCACTCATCATCTTCTCAAGCTGTTGCTCTCAGCGGTGTGGGTCCTGAGGGCGGGGCAGCCCATCACTGCGGCTTGGCAGTGGCTCTCTGGGGGACCTCAGTGACTCCCTCTCCGTCCCCAGGCTCTGGCCCCCACATTAGCTGTTATGAATGTGGTGCCGGGCAGAGAGGCTCTCTCTGTGTGCCAGGCCTCTGCAGGGCTGCTGTGCTGAGGTCACGGGGGTGCGACCATGGGCTGGCTGATGGGGACAGTCCTGCAGGGTCCTTCTCTCCCTCTTCTTCTCGGATCCAGGAACCAATATGAGAAAAAGACTTGGCTTCACCTTCTTATTCCCACTGAGCAGCAAGTGAGTAATTTAGCCCCTCTGAACCTCCACTTCCTCATCTGCAGAATGGGGGTTAGAGACTGTGGCAAGATTCCCATGCTCTGAGGATGGGGTTAGGTTGAATGCCCCAGGGATCCCTGGACACTGCCCTTCCCCACGAGTGCCCTGAGGATCCTTCATGGCAAAGGAGCAGAACGGCCCAAGCGACATGTCACAGAGTTGGAACCTAGATGCCCAGCACCGTGCAGCTCTGAGAACCCGGCCCCTTACCCTACACCTGGGCCCAGGTCTGAGTCTTGCTCTGGCAGGAGGGGGAGCTTGCCCCCACACCTAGTGCCCTAGCTGGCCCGAAGCCTCCTGGGCCAGGAAAGAGGCTCTGGCCCAGCTGCCATGGGAGGGGTGGGGGCGAGAAGCTCTACTCCTACGAACTCGGAGCAACTCCCCTTGCCCTGACTCATCCATCCTTGGGAAGGAGAAAGGGGTGAGGGGGCAGGGGGTGGGGCGGGAGCTGGGGAGAGGCTCCCTGGGCTCTGATCAGATGCTGGCTCTTCACTTGTCAGGAGGCCGCCCTGGGGGAGCAAACTGCAGGGCAGAGGCAGGGAGGTGTGAGCCGAGCACCTTTCCCAATACCGATGAAATCTAGTTAAGCAACATCAGACCTGAAGGGGACACAAGGGACTGCTCAAAAGAACAACTTACAGCGGTGTGAAGACAGCAGGGAGACGAGAAAGGGGTGCTGCTTTTGCGGTCACCCCAACCCGGCCTCAGCTGGCGCTGAGCTCCTCCAGGAATAGCAGAGGTGCCAGGGAAGGGCCGGTGCCCATGACTGAGAGCTCTAGAACCAGGGGCCATTTGTCCGCTGCAAGGCTGTGGGCCAGTCATTCTGCCCTTTCGAGCATTACTTCCACATCTATAAAATTAGTGCCTGGTCACGAGATTACCTTAATCAGCGGACAGGTCCTTAGGAACATCTTTGAGGCAAGGAGAGGTGACCGCAGAGAGAAGGCTTCAGCAGCCTGTACCCTCTGCCAGACCCTAAACCATGAGCCACCAGTATCTCTAGTTTCTCTGTAACTCTCCCCACACCCTCCAGCTGCCCCTCTGCTCTACCGTTCATAAAGCAACCAAGGGGATCCTTTACACACCCGGAGCTGACTGTGCTGCTGCTTAAAACCCTTCAACGGCTGCCCCTTTCTGTTAGGATGAAGACCCCCAATTATTGCCTTGGCCTTCAAGGCCCCTGCCAAGTTCTCCACCCTTCTGGCCCCATCAGTCCCTGTGCTCCAGGCTCCCTGACCTTCTGCCGGCTCCCCAGCACACAACCCTCCTGGCGGCAGGGTCTTTGCTCCTGCCATTCTCTCTGCCAGGTGTGCTTTGTCCACTTAATTCCTACTCATCCCTCAGGCCTCTCAGGCCAGGCCAGGCCCTCCGTCTATGCTATAACTACATGTCCCCTTGAAACCATCAGTTGTCTAGTTCATCCTTGACCCTCTGCCTCCCAAGCTGAAATGTCAGCTCTGGGGAGACAAGGACCATGTCAGGGTTGATCACCATACAAGCCCACGTATGTCACTTGGTGCCTGCAAAACGTTCCATATGTATGGCATGATGAGTCTGGGAATGGGAAGAATATTGGAATCAGACAAATCTGGGTTCGAACCCCAGCTCTGCCACTAAGTATGGGACCTCATATGAATCTTGAACTCATAAGCTTTTGTTTCCTCATCTACAAATCAAAGCTGTAGCTATTTTCCTTGTAAAGCTGTCAAGAGGCGGGCCGGCCCGGTGGTGCAGTGGTTAAGTTTTCATGTTCTGCTTCGGTGGCCCAGGATTCACTGGTTCAGATACCAGGTGCAGACATGGCACTGCTTGGTAAGCCATGCTGTGGTAGGTGTCCCACATATAAACTAGAGGAAGATGGGCATAGGCCAGTCTTCCTCAGCAAAAAGAGGAGGATTGGCAGCAGTTAGTGCAGGGCTAATCTTCCTCAAAAAGAAAAAGAAAGAAAAAAAAGGCTGTCAAGAGTATGAAGCAAGCCACAGCTAGGTGGGGTCTGGGCCAAGTTACGTGGTCACCTGACAGCAGCTCTGGGCTGCCTCCCTCCACAGGGCCCAGCTTGGGGCTGGCACTTGGGGAACTTGTTTCCACCAGGTTTGTGGAAACATGAACCTACGGGGGCGATGCTGTGGGGGACCTTGCCCCCGACCCTGTCTCCTTTGGCCTCCGTGGGAACACAGCATCTCGAGGGGGGCGGGGGGCGGTTTCGCTTTCGTAGTTTTCATACAAGAGACAAAAAGAGGAAAAATGAAACCACCCGGAAAGCTGCAGAGGCCCATTTTGTCGGCAGCCTGACGTGTTTCACTCAGTGGGCACTGTCGGCCTTGAGTATTTATTTATTTTTTAAGTAACTGACTCGTGAGTTAGTGGGTTGGCTCGGTGGTAAGACGCAACCCACTATCAAGGAAATAGCTGATGAACGACATGCCGTGGATGCCGTGCCAACACACCACTCATGACTTCTGAAAATCTCTCGTTTTCTGGGCCAGCACGAGCCAACTGGAGCTGCGGTTCCTCGCGACGCTCTCCAGGACCAAATGCCAAGCGCATTTGAGATCCTTCAACAATTGTCTCGCGATGGCTGTTCACCACCAATCCATGTTTGCTGTAATTAGACAGCGTCCAAGGGAGAAGCACAAAGGACTTGTTGATTTTGGATGGGGTCCGGCCTGGCGAGGCGGGCGCTGACCTGGCCTCCTGGCAGAGTGTGGGCAGGCCGGCCAGCCGCCCTGGTGAGGACGTGACCAGCTGGAGCAAGTGTTGAACCCGGGCCATCACAGCCAGAGCCGCCGCCTTCGCCTGGCTCTTCTGCCAGCTGACTTGAGCGGGCTTTCTTTGGAGAATAACCCAAGGAGAACAAAACGAGGAACTGGCGTTCCTATAAAAAGCAGCTCACTCCTTCCTCCAGCCAAGTCCCCGAATGATAATCATCTCTGAAGTTGGCCACCCCTCCCTCCCAAGTCACTAAATGTGCTCATTGTCTCTCTTTTGTGTCCGCGAGGAAACATCTTGGCTTCGGAGAGGCCCATCCACGGTGGCCGGGGAGCTGCGGCCATTTGAGCCTCACTTCCTGCTTCCCCCAGACAGGCGGTGCTGGGCAGTCAAGAGGTCGGCCAGAATGTGCTGGAAAGGAGAGAGTGCTGGCTTGGAGTTGGGGACCCTGGCTGCAGTTCAGGAGCAGCTGCTGATGTTTTTTGTGACGTGGGCGCGCTAGTTACCCTCGTGGAGGTTCCGTTTCTCCATCTGTTGTTTGAGGGAGTGGGCTAAACCCACGGCTTCCATACTCACCCCTTTTTAATTTTTTTCAGTTGGGGCAACTCTTCTTCCCAAGGAAATTTTACATGGAACCTCAATGCAGAAAGCAGAACTGCCTGGTAGAAGTGGGGATTGCATCCCATAGCCCCATCCACTCAGCATTTCCAGCCCAAACCCCTCCCAGAGATCTCTGGGGACCCTAGAGGGACGCTTGGGTACCATGGAACACGATTTGAAAACCATGGGCTCTGATCTCAAAGGCGCCTGCCAGCCCTGGAGATGGAAGAGAAATCTATGCCTGGTGAGGTAAAATTCCAGGGATTGCCTTTGGCTGGTTTGAGTGAACTTGACTCTCTCCTGAGATGGGGGAAAAATTCAGCAAGACGAGGACAGAGCATAGTAACAACAACAACAGAAACGATTTTGCTCCCGCTGAAGTTTCTTGAGCAACTGGCAGGCCGCCACAAATGTACTTAGGCGGAAAATCACCAGAAAAAAATGATATAATCTGACAGATTTTTCACAGGCTTAAATATTCATGAATTAAAGGAATTGGCAGAATTTTCTACATTATTAGCTTTCATCGTGGCTGCAGGAGCAGTTGGTATACTGGCTGCTCTTCAAGATCCATTAATCTCGTCCATCATAAGAGCAGCCATTTTAAAATTAGCTATTTTTACTGAGTGATGGTGTGCAAGGGAGATGGGGAAATTGAAATGCTACTCCAGTTTAAAGGTCCTCCTCCTCCCCACTTTAAAATCAGCAGGGGAGGCCAAACAGCACCCCAGCAGGAAGGGGTGAGCATGACTCCAGACTAGAGGACTCTGCAGGCCCCCTTCTGGTTCCTCCACTCAGGGCAGCAAGCCTTCTGCCTGCTAAGCCTGGACTCTGAGCCGGGGATAGGCAGGGAGGTTAAGACAACTTTCTTGTTGAAAAGTTGGGGCTGAGACCAAGAGACTCAAACAGAGGCTTCTGGGTGAGGCAGACATTTAGACCCAATAGTATAGTCTTTCTTTCAGATGGCACTCGGGGTGCAGGACTGCAGAATAGCTGAGTAGTAATATTCATTATTTATGGATTGCGTGCTCTGAGCTGGGTACTGCACTATGCATGCTTCATCGCATTCTCACATCAAAGAACTTGGAAGGTAAGTAGACATACACATGTGATAGTTGAAGAAATCAATCAAGAGGTTAAGTCAGTTACCCAAGGTCTCTCAGCCAGTGAACGGCAGGGTCATGATTCAGATCCAAGTCTGCCTGTCCCCAAAGGTAGTGAGAACATCCCGTGTTAACTGCTGGTCTATGGCTGTGAAGGGACAGTCTCCCACGCACATCCAGAGTCTGCTTCTTTCAAAGCACAGAGCAAAGTTGTGGCTCAGATCATCCCTTGGAACTTGAGGCCCAAGTTAATTTCACCCTCCCTCCCTGCCTTCCTTTCTTCCCTCCTTCATCTGTCTTTCTCCCCTGCCTCTTTTAAAATGTAGATTTTATTGTTACTCAGGTACCATGAGGCCAACAGATCAGGAAATGATTGCCGTTGAAAAGGTAGTTTATTACTCACAATTCTCAAGAGGAGGAGGTGTGTCAGGTCACGAAGGGCCCCAGCGGGAGCACCACGGTGGGTCAGAAGGCAGAGGGAGTGAGGGGGAAACCTGGCAAGAGTCTTTATCGTGGTTTCCGAGGGAAGGAACATGTGAGGCAGGGTCAGCAGGTTTAGGATTGGCTAGTTGGAATAATTTCAGCGGGCTCTGAGGCATAGGGGCTGTCCCTAGTTGTCTGGTACCTGGCCCTGGGGTGAGAATGTGAGAGCCTGAAAAAGGAGGTGGTTGGCAGTGGTGGGGGGGGGGACATGGGCTCTGGATTGGTTGGTTTGCATATGAGAGGTGTACTCACAGGCAAGTTGTTTACTATCGCTAAGAACTGACCAAGCTTGGGAAGGACAGTCTCTCCAGGGTCAGCAAAGCCAGATGTCAAAGCAGCAGAAATACCGAAAATAAAAAGGCATGATTAATCTACTCCCTGCCATCCATCCATCCATCTGTGTATTTATTGGGTTCCACTCATTCTGGGGCTGAGCTAGGCCCATGGTTCCTCTGCCCAGCAGAGCCTGCTCCTTGCTTACCTGCCTCCCAGAGGAGAGTTCCGGGAGCTGGGCCAGGATTTCCCCAGGTCACTTTCTACACTCAGGTCTACCTTGTTGCACATGAGCCAGGACTCAAGGAATTGCAAAGGGATGCTCTGTTTAGGTGATATCCAAAATATTTAGCAACCCAGAGGCAGAGGAGCCCAGCAGATGCAGACTCTAAGCAGCCAGATGGGGTGTGTGCACAGGTGAGACCAGCCCATGTGGTGCTGCTCTGGGCGGGGGGTGGAGGGGATGACGGGCAGGGCTCCATGCCTGCCTGCTTGGGACCAGCAATCTTTCTGGGTCCGGGAACGTTTCTTCCTGGTTGAGAAGTGATAAGTATCTGCAGACAGATTGAGTGGGGGAGCTGGTGTTGGGTAGCTGTTCTCACGTTTATCATCAACAATAATGATGATTAGTCATCATAATAATTAATAATTATTTACACTTGTGTGGTGCTTATTTGTGGAGTATTTACTCCTTGCCAAGTGCTTTATAACAGCGTATAATTACAGCCAAGGTTTACTGAGCTGCGCTGGGGGCCAGCCACTGCTGTGCTTAGGACTGTCCGGACATTAGCTTGTTTAGTCCACACACCATCCCTGTAAGGGAAGGATGTAACCTCTCTTTTACAGGTGAGGAAAGAGGTTAAGCCTCAGAGCGGTTAAGTAACCCATCCAGGGCCAGAGAGTGAGTAAGTGGAAGAGGTGGGTCTCGAAATTCAGTCTGCCTGACTCTCACCTCAGGTCTCTCCTCTGCCCATCCTGACCCTCAGGCCTGTAGATCTCAGTTCCCAGGAGATCAGAGAGAAGGGCCAGGGCCTGGAGCGGCAGGCACAGGTGTTCAGGCGGTAGAGGGTTCTCTGACCAGCTCTTGGGCCCTGGGTGAGGAGCAGAGGCCATGTCTTGAGACTGGCTGTGTCTGTGTCCCAGGGCAGGTGTAAGCATCGAAAGGACAAGATTTCTGACTGCAAGCTCGTGGGAAGGCTTGTGTGAAGTCCCAGGGCAGAGCCTGACATGAGTCTGAAGCCGCTGTACCAGCACCGTGGCCCTGATTTAAAACAATCTCCCCAAGCTTGGCTCTCACATGTATGGACTTTCCAACTGGATTCACGGCTGGCGTCAGAATTCCTCAGCCAAGCCCCTCTACCCCCACCCGTTCACAGCTGGGGCTTATGTCATCCCGCTAGGAGACACAGTGACACACACAGGAAACCCTGGGAGTGCTCTGCGGATGCTGGACAAACGCACCGGGCCAGTTTTTACTGTCCATTTCAATACTGCTGAGGAATCAGCTGGCGGACTAGGGGCTTTTGACGTAGGAGGTACGGATGCCAAAGGTTTTCCTGCAGCCACAGAACATTTGATTGCTGTGGAAAGACTTCCTTAGAAGTAAAGGCTCGCCCTGCAACATGATTTCCTGACTCAGTTAAACTGGGAAGGATAGCAGGTGGGGTGGGATGAAGTCCAAGGGAAGGGAGGCTGGATCATCCCTTCTTTACCAAAACTCAGGAGGAGGTGAGGACAAAGGAGCTGGGGACAATGGCTGTGTAGGAGCGCATCAGTTAGCAGGGGCTGGCTGAGCACCTGCCCCCGCACATAGCCCTGAGCTTGTGCTATGGGGAAGTGTTGGCCCCTCTGCTCCTAAACACGCTCTGCATCCACATATGGCCTCTAGGATTGAGCCCAACGACCCCTGGGGCAGGGGAGGGGGGACGGGCTGTCTCATAAACTGGCCCCAGGCCACCTCTCTGGCCTTGTCTCTAGGTCTGGGTCTAGCAGGGCCCCTGGCACCCTCCATCCCACCGCAATATGCACCCTACACTCTAGCGAACATGTACCACCCCTGTTCCTCTCCCTGTTGTGCCTTGGCACATACTGGGCTGGACCCAGACACTCTGCCTCCGTCTGTCTGTCCTCCAGCCCTGATCCTTCTTGGCCAAGTGAGTAGGAGCCTCTCAGGTCCTCTCCTAGCACTGTCTACACCACTGTCTCAGCACTCACCATGTGTCAGGTGGATTCTTACACGTGTTCCTCCCGCTGCTGGACAGTGAGCTGGATGGATGGAGGGCAGGGCCACCGCTGAGTCAGTTGTGAATAGGCGACACAGGGACCCTACGGGACCCAGTTTGACACAGAGAAGTGGCTGATACCCCTCCCACACTGGCGCAAGACCCCAGCCCTGCTCCAGCAGGGGGCAGGACCTGCAGGTGAATGGGTTTAGGGGGATGGTAGAGCCGGTGGGCAGCAGGCCCATGGGAACTGGCACAAGAACCAAGCAGACCTTCAGGAAGATGAGAGGCTCATGGGGAGTGACAGCCCAGAGATAGAGATGATGCAGGCTCCTGTATCTTATTCAGTCAGAATTCTCAGCTGGGGTGGGGGAAGCGGGTGGGAAAGGCTTCTGGCCTCTCGCCTCTTCTGGCCTAGGGCCTCTGTCTCTTGACTCACCTCTAAGAGCCAACAGCCACCTCCCCCTCCAAATCCTTGAAACCTCCTGCTGGGGCTCCAGTCTCCATGAAGCACCAACTTGCTTGTGACCCTGAACCAGTGGCTTCTCCTTCTGAGTTAAGTTTCTAGTCTCTGACCCAATAACATTGGGATGGCGTGAAGAGAAGCTGGGGCGGTGCGCGTGAAGGTGTCAGGAAGCCCCCGGTGCTGCAGGTGGCACGGTGAGGCTACACTGGGTAACCACCCACGCGCGCGGATATGCGTAGGGGGCCAGTGCCCGAGAGGAGTCTCGTCCTGTGTGCCTGCAACTAGAACAGCCTTTCTGTTCTAGAACTCGAGGGTCTGTGGTGCCGAGGCTCACCTACTTGGGCTGGCCAAGGCTAGCCCCCACCCTCCAGTGGTAGTGTCAGCAGGGAGTCCCCCTTCTCGGGTTTTCCCCTTTCCTGCTTGCTGTCTCTCTGCCTTGATTTCTCTCTCTTTGTGTATATTTCTCTCTCCATCTCTGTCTCTGACTCTATGTGTGTCTGCCTGTCTCTGTCTGTCTCTCCTACCCCTCTTACTCTCAACCATTCATCTCCCGTTTATTCTCCCTCTCGCTCATCCATTCCTCATTCACGGCTAAGCCAGTTCTCTCCCGCTCCGCCACTCGCCTCCACCCTGCGATTTTTCCCGCCTAGCTCTGCACCTCTGAAACCACCTACTCCAGCTTTCTGGAGACACAGGAAAGATGACGGTAACCTGCACGAGCTCCTGGACTTTGAACTCACCAACAGAGGTAACGTGCCTGTTGCTGCCAGAGGGGGACCCAGTCCAGGAAGGAAGCAAAGGTAGCCCAGGGGCCACTTTCTTCCGGAGGAACCTGCAGTGTTTTCTGCTCCCCAAAACACCGATTCTCATGACAGTTCTGTGACATTACGAGGAAAGATGGTGGGGCTGCTGGCCCGGGGTGGGAGTTACAGATCTCGGCACTCACTTTTCTCATCTGTGAAATGGAGATAATTATATCTACCTAACGGTTTTTTGCTGGGGTTTAAACAAGTCAATGTATTGTCCAGCACACAGCATGCCCTACATGAATGACTACTGTTTTCATGTTGGTATTATTCTAATCATCGTTGGCATTGTTTTGCATTCCAGCTGTGCGATGCTGGGTTTACCTTTCTGAGCTCATTTCCTCCTTTATAACACAGGGATGTAATACTCGCCACCCGGGGGCTCAGGAGGTGTTTCATGCGAAGTGCCTTGCATAGTGCCTGCCTCTCAGGAGGTGCAAAGTTAACCACCACTCTCTTCTCCCTTCTCCCCTTTCCTCCTTCCACGTAAACCATCAGGCGCCGAGGCCCAGGGAGGCGGCCACAGAGGCTGGCACAGCAATCCAGTGGCAAGTCTAGAAATAAAACCAGAGGTCAGGACTTGTGTTTTCTCTTGGACTAGACTGCTCCGTGGACAGACTGGCTTTGTAGCTCAGTCTGAATTTTGACTGCAGACTCTAAATCTGTTTGTCCCCAGAGATTGTGGCTCTCTTGATCCCTCACTGATCCGTGCCGATTGTCCCTATTACTTGGAGGAGGCGTCCATCATAGTTCTAAAGCACAGGGTCATTCATGGCTTTGTGGATTTCCTCCGGCTGGATTATGGAACAGTCATCAAAGTCTTTAGTGAGCTAGAAGAGAAAGGTCAGGCAGAAACAGGAAGTACCCTTTCTGAGCTCAATTAATTCCTGTCTTTAGGCAGCACTGGACCAGGAGATGACTCATCCAGATAGTAGAGTCTCTCTTGGAGCTCATCTCAATGACTCCCACCACTTATGTGCACTTTCCGTAGAGCCCCCACTCCTTTCTCTTTCTTGTGGGGTCCGAGTTGTCATTGGGGCAGAGCCCAGATGCAAACCTCTCAAGCACTAATACTTCCGGCCCTCTGCCATCGCTTAGCCACCATGGTAGAGCGCAGCAGGCCTTGGCTTCCCAGGCCACCCTTGGGCCCTGAGATCCTGTTAGAACTCAAGCATCTTTGCACACAAGGCCTGTAGGTGGCAGCAGCTCCTGAACCCAGGAAGAAGGTCAGACTTGGGGACAGGAGGTTGCAGAGGGGAAGCTGAGCCTGGGAGCTGACCTGACTTGGAAGCACCCTGCGGTTAAAGGTGGGACTAGGCATCAGGAATCAGGGGAGCAGTCTGGAAGGCCAGTCAAGACAGTGTGTCAGCATCAGAGAGGGCTTGACGAGAAGGAAAGTGTATGAACTTGGCTCTAACCCAGACTGGCTGGTTCAAATCCTTGCCCTGTCACTTACTAGCTGGGCAAATTACTTTACCTCTCTGTGCCTCAGTTGCCCCATCTGTAAAATGGGAATCATAATAGTACCTATATCAAAGGATTGTTTGAAGATCAAGTTAGAAGTTACTTGCCAAGGAAAGTACTCATTAAAAATTAATTCTAGGGGCCAGGCTGTGGCATAGTGGTTAAGTAAGTGCATTCCACTTTGGTGGCCCGGGTTTTGCCGGCCCAGATCCCGGGCCCACGTACTGCTTATCAAGCCATGCTGTGGCAGGCGTCCCACATAGAAAATAGAGGAAGATGGGCAGGGAGGTTAGCTCAGGGCTAATCTTTCTCAAAAAAAAAAAAAAAATTAATGCTAGTTTAAAAGTCCCCTTCGTCAAATAATGAATGATGCTATAGAAAAATACTGTGGCTGCATTAACTTCTTCAAGCCTTGGCTGCCATATAGTCTAGAAAGGGGAGATGGCCCATCAGTGGGGACCACAGGTCCAGAACCCAGGGTCACAGCATGGATAGGGAGACAGACAGACTCCAGGCAGCAAGCAGGGACTCTGAGGAGGCCTCTGGCTGTTCCCCTGGCCCTGTAGCTCCTTCCTTCCCACCCCTAGGGGTGCTAATCCTCAGGCTCCGAGGTCCTGGGGACCTCAGCACTGGGCAGTGGCTCCTGACCAAGTGGGAAGGGAGGGGACAGGAGAACAGCAGGACAGCTGTCCTCCACACAGTTAGCTTTCGACAGCAACTTCTCATTAAACCATCTCTTTTCAAAGGCTCCAGTCCCCAGTGTAATTGAGGCTTTGGTTCCCTCCACTGCTGTCTGCTTGTTTTCCGAAGAGCTGCCTCGGTGCCCCTCAGAGCCTCTGACAGATTTTCAGAGCAACAATTACGGAATCCAAAGATGCTTCTGGGAGCGAGCCAGCGTGAGGTTAGCCCTCTCCTGAGCTGGGCGTGGCTCAGGAGGGGGCTGGATCTGATCACAGCCCAGCCTTCTCAGGCTGCCGGGCTGAGTCTCAAGGATCTCAGGAAGTCTGGAGGCTCTTGTGGTAGAAAAGTCTGCTGGCCTCAGGGGATCCCCAGCTTCCACCCTGTCTTCCCATTCTACTCTCCCTCCTGCCCGTCAGTATTTTCCTGGCTTTGAACTTGAATGCCCTAGAAATGCATTCATTAGGCAGACAGCACTTTTCATCAAGGAGGCTTTGGGCTCTGCCTGCAAAATAGCCATGAAGTCCAACAACGCAGTAGCAGAGACTGGCCAGCTGGCGAGGGTGTCAAAGGCTGCAGATTCTGGCTCCTAGTCAATGACTGAATCCCCTTTGTAACCTCCTCTCCAAGTGGTGCCGGCCCCTCTAACCACTGATGATGGAGAACTCAGTGCCTTTGGAGGCAGCCAGTGATTTTGTGTCTAAGTAGCCCAGACTGTCCGTTGATCCCCAGAACTTGGAGACAAGGCCAGTGGCTGCACCTGCCCAGGGGTATTTAAGTTGAACTATTATTCTTCATCAGCTGTGGGCCAGCAGACGGTGCTAGGGAGAGGGGAGCGGATACATCTAAATATGAAAAGATGAGTGCCCTCCAGGAACCTTGGTCTGAGAAGTGCAGTAGAAACCCATCTTGAAGCCCAGCTCTCTGAGAGAGCAGGAGCATGAGCATCACGGGCACAGTGGGGAGGAGAGGGTCACCAGGGTGTTCCCCTCCCCCCTGCTCTGTACCAGGGAAGGGCACTCACACTCTGTATCCCACCCTGTAATCTAACCTCAGACCTCAGAACTGCCCTGGGAGCCGGGCCTGATCACCCACATTTCACAGCTGGAAAAATGGATGCCCAGGGAGGCTGGATACCTTCCCTCAGGTTCCAGTGGCCTGGTCCACTTTGTGGCTGGGCGTGGGGAAAGATGCTCCACATGAAAGGGGCTTCTACCACTTTGATCTTGGGCTGTTACGAGATGCTTTAGTCCTACCGTTGGTGTATGGGAGCGGGTCCTGCATCTGTGCATCAGTCCTGGTGTTGGGCAACAGGTCTTCCTGTTTATCTGTTGCCAGGGGTTCTTTCACCACCACTGGCCCTGCCCTCCGGGAGGCCGAGTTCTCTTCCCAACTCTTTTCTGCATAATCCTTTGCTGGTATTCAGTTTTGGGCAGATTCCTGTCACCCAGAGCCATTTCCCCTCCTGGGTTCCCTTCATGGTCTGGGGGTACCTCACCCCACTACTTTGTGAGGTTGACTTGTCCCCTTCTTCAGGGACAGCCATAGCCCCAGGAGCTGCCTTTGCAGTGACCTCGCCCTAGGGCTCAAGGGCACCCAAGTATCTCTCTCTATCTCAACCCTCGTGGACCTAGAATCTTTGAATAAGGAGTGGTGGCATCAGATAGATTGGGAGGTGAACCCCAGCATCGCCATTCTCTAGTTGTGTGACCTTGGCAGACCTTGATCTCTCTGAGCCTCAATTTCCTCAACAGTAAAATGAGAATAATGATAAAAAAAAAAATCACAACTTGTTAACACTACTGTTTTATTCTGTATCAGGTGTCATTCTGAGTGCTTTATATAAATCATATCATGTAATCATTGTAACAACCATATGAAATGATTAAGATTTTTTAATTTCTATGTTTTAGATGAGTAATCTGAGATCACACAGGCAGTTAGTGGCAGAGCTGGGATCCAGGAGGAGCTAGCTCCACATAACATTGATGCTATGCTTTGTCTCAGGAATGACGTGGGTAGTCTAATAAAGAATGTCTCCTTCATCGGGAAAGGAATCGATATGATGATGTTTCTATGTGCCCAGTGCTAAGCTTGGCACATGATAGATGCTCATTGAATCTCACCCACCTTGTCCTCTCCTGGCTCCTCCATCCCTTTCCTTCTAGCCCCCAATGCGAGCACACACTGTGGCTACAGCAAAGGAGCCAGCAGCCCATGCATGAGGAAGACTGGCAGGATAAGTATGGGCCGGTGTCTTTTACTTCCCTCTCTTCTCTGCATCTAGGACAGCTGGCACCCCAGCACACAAGCAGATGTGTGTCCAGTGTCTCCTGGAGCTGACACATACCTCTGACTGTTTCCCAAGGTGGGAGAGTAGGAGGGTGTAGCAATTGCCCATTGTAGGCGGTCAGTAGGTCTGGGGTCACAGGGTTCCTCTCGTCTGCTCTGGGGAGATTATCTGCCTGTGTTTGCATGCATTTCTTCATGGACACACTGGGGGTCAGAGGTTATATTGCATGGCATGTAGACCAATCGAGAACTGATAGGAACAGACCCATCCATTGGGATCCACGGGGCGGCGGGGGGGGGGGAGGCGGTGGTTGTGGAGGGAGTGGGAGGGTGGGACTTCCCATTGTGTCACACACAAATGTAGATAACAAAGGCCAAGTGTCAACCAGCTCAACCCCAAGGGGCAGCCAGTTACAGTTCCCCAATGACAGACTCAGCCCTGCTGGAACTCTGGGGAAGCTTCAAGAACCAGTTTGACCGCAAAACCGAGAAGCAGATCTGTTAGGCCCTATCTAGACAGAGTGGTCATGGTAGCTGTCAGATGAAGACCCAAATTAGTCATGGGAGGAACGGGAGCCAAGCTGTGGGTGGAAACAAGCTCTGTTGGGCTCTGCTCCAGGGCCTGGGATCCGGCTGGGGCAGGAGGAGAGGCTGTGTTGCAATTTCATTGCTAATCAACTGGGTCATCTCTTGTGGGCGGCACTGTGCAAGGCTGCCAACCCTCGTTTTCTTCATAGATGTGGAGATGGTATCATATCATTCCAACTGCCTTTAGCACTGGGTTGTGAGATGAGGCTGGAGGGAAGATGTATGATAGGCCGTCTTGGCTGAGCCAGCGGCTCCGGAGGCATGGGGTGGAGGGGGACAGGGTGGAGTCAACGTTTGGACAAGTTGGGAGCAATTGTTGGAGGAGCCCTGGGTCAGAGGTGCCCCCTCCAGATCAGAGTGGGCCGCTGGATCGGTTTTCATGAGAGGAGGGAAACATTTACCATCTCCCCAATTTGGACTATTGCAGACTGTGACATCCAATAGCCAGCTCATTGGCCTGGGGCCATCTCCTTCCCTCGGGGATGTACAGTGTCTTAAAGGCAGTGAGGTGTGGTGGGAAGAACATTGGCTTTGGAGTCTGACCAACTTGAAATTAAATCTCAGCTCTGCCTGAAACACTGGCTGACCTTGGGTAAGTCACTTAACCTCTCTGGACTCCGTTGTCCTCATCTCTGAAAAAATAGTAGTAACAGCTTCTCGGCAGGGAGGTTCTGAGAAGTAATTATGATAATGTGGGCAGAGGGATGATATACAATAGGAACTCAGGAAAGGTTAGACACATTTCTCCCTACACACCCTGTCCTTCAGCCACTTCCGGGTTTATCTTCTTCATCTTCATCATTGGCTGAAAAGCCTCATTGGCTGGCTGCCCCTGCCTAGATGGGGGATATGCAAACTTTTTCAGTAAAGGGCCAGAGAGCAAATATTTTAGGCTTTGCGAGCCATACGCTGTCTGTTGCAACTATTCATCTCTGCTGTTGCACTGCAAAAACAGCCATAGATGACATGTAAATGAGTAAGCATGGCTGTGTTCCAATAAAACTTTATTTACAGAAACAGATTTGGCCCACAAGCTGTAGTTTGCCAACCCCTGGCCTAAAGTTTCAAGTCCAAACACACCTGCTATCTCTCAAGGGACTGCCCCAGGCTGGTTTCACCTTGTCCATCCAATCAGGTTTGTAATTGCTCACTTAAATGTTCCCCAACCCATCCAACTGGACTCCCTTTAGTCCTTTGCTCATGAAGTGCTAATCTTGCCCCCCTGCCTTTGCTCATGCTCTTCCCCTTCTTCGAACACCATTCCATTTCCTCTCTGCTCTTCCACATCCCACCTCCGGTTAATCTCCCAGGTTCTCCTGTAAAATAAAGTACTCAGATCAAGGTTTCTTCATCCAACATTGGATGAACATCCTCTAACGTCCTTCAAGGCCAAGCTCAGCTCAGTTGTCTACAGGGATTTGCAGGACTCCCACATCCGTGCCATGATGCCAGGAGGGCCCTCCTGTGGATCCCTGCATTGGCTTGGTCCCCGGTTTCAACAATGAGCCCTTGAGGCTCAGTCCTCAGCTTTGCTACATCCAACCCATAACAACTTGCACTTTCATCCTGCTTGGTGTCTTTCGGACTTCCTGCATATGTAGAACCAGAAAAACCTCAGACCTTATCTCTTCAAATACTGCCTCTCTCTCGTTTTCTGTATTCTTTCCTTCAGGAGCTCCAATTAATTGTATCTAAACCTCTCTCTCATATTTTCCTTGTCTTTTAACCTCTCTATCACATTTCCCTTTTTTGGGGGTAGGGAGGATCTTCTGATATAGTTGGAGTAATTTCTTCAAATCTCTTTTCTAATTCATTAATTCTTTCTTTCTTTGTGTCTAACACATCCATTGAATTTTTAATTCAAAGATTATATTTTTTCATTTCCAGAAGTTCTATTTGAGCCTTTCTAAACATCTGCCTATAATTTTTGGTAGTTTCTTATTCCTTGATCATTTTTTTCCATTCCACCTTTTATTTCTTTAAGCACTTCATACATATTTATTTTACAACCTATCTCATTATTCTGCCATTTGAAGCCTTTGAGGATCTAAACCAGTAGTTTTCAACTGGGGGCAATTTTCCCCTCCAAGGACATTTGCAAATGTTGAAAGATGTTTTTGGTTGTCAAAACCGGGTTGTGTGTGTGTGTGCTGTGTCATCTAGTGGGTAGAGGTCAGGCATGCTGCTAAACACACACAGGACGGCACCCACAGTAAAGAGTTATCTGGTCCACAATGTCAATAGCTCTGAGGTTGAGAAACCCTGGTTGAAATCTGTTGCTTATTGTCTCTGCTGACTCTTGCTCATGGTGACTCACTGCTGTGAGTGTGTTTTTTTGTAGTTTCTCTTTGGTTAATCTGAGAACACTTTTTCCCAGAGAGGATTTATATTGCTTCTTCCAACCACCAGGGGGCACCACCAACCTGGGATCACTTTCTTTTCCAGCTCGGGGGTTTCCTCATTATGTGAGTAGCATACATTCAAACCCCAGATACCCAGGAAAACTGGCAATAAGAAATTTCAAGCATTAAACCTTGATAACCTGGAGCTGACATTCATACGCTGACTGTGGATTTCCCCATGTGCTCTAATGAATGAAGATCTGAGCCTGGACACAAAAGAGTATGGTTCCGGGAATGCTTCCGTTCAGTCCATCTGCATCATAGTACATGCCCAGGTGCATGTATATGACTATGCTACAGTATTTTGCTCTATATAATTTCCTAGAAGGGAGGACAAGATGGAAAAATGTAAAAGCTACTACAGGAACAGTAGGTTTCCTAATCTTAAAGTAGTTGGGTCAAAGATGGAAATTATTCGGCATGACTAATGCCAGTCTCCAGTGTACACCACTCCCTTGGCTCGATCACATCCACTGTGTGCTCAGCTACAAGAAGACAGAATGAAATTAAAGAGCAGGCACAGTCTGCTGACATTATGATGCAGAAATGGCTTTTAAAAGGTAAGGCTTCATTAGGGATCATCTTGCAATATAGTCCCTTATACACAATTCCAGAATCCAAAAAGATCTCAGACACCAAAAGTTGATTTTGTCAGTTTAGCACAAATTCATTTGGCAGCAGAACCTGACTTGAATTGATCAGTAGCTATATAGCCTTTACATTCAGTATGAATATTCATGAATTTTGCTAAAGAAATACTGTAAATTTTTCCTGTCCCCGCTCTGGACATTTATATACAGGTGCATGTAGTTATACACACCTAGGTATTTTTTGGATAAATGGGATCATACTATACTCTACATTGTCCTGCATTTGGCTTTTGTTCACTTAGTTATATGCCATGTCACGTTGGTACATATAGAACTACTTCATTCCATGGTACAGAAATACCATGGTTTAAAATAATTCCTCTTTTGTATAGATTTCCAGAAGCCATAGTGCTAGGTCAAAGGGCATGTGCCTTTTAAATTGGATAGATATTTAAAAAGGTCTTTTAATAACCTCCACCAATTTATGGCACACAAGCGTGATTGTGTCCCTGGTTTCTTTCTTGCCATCATTTGATATTATCAATCTTTTTAACTTCTGCCAATCTGATGAGCAAAAATAAAATCTTATTACTTTAATGCATGTTTCCTAGCTGAAAAATCTCTTCTTCGTTTGTTTGTTGAACATGTACATTTCTGTAATAATGAATTGCTTGTTGTAGTCTTTGACCATTTTTCTATGGTACTTATCCTTTGCTTAGTGATTTTTAGGAGCTCTTTATATATGCTCTGTTTAATCTATTTCTTTTTAATTGTAGCATATTTTACACACAGTAAAATAGACCTTAAGTATAGAGTTTAAGAATTCTGACAAATGTATACGCTCATGTAATCATTGCCCAGATCATGACATAGAAGATCCCCATTACTCCTGAGAGTTTCTCTTGACCCCTTTCTAGTCAACACCTCGAAGAGCAACCATTGTTTTGCTTTCTATCACTAGTGATTAGATTCATCTCTTCCTGAACTTCATATAATGGGATCATACCAATAGACTTTTATGCCTGACTTCTTTTGCTCAAAATGTTTTTGAGATTCGTCCATGTTGTTACATGTATCTGTAGTTGGTTCTTCTTAATTGCTGAGTAGCATCCCGTTATCCAGATAGATAGATATGGTCATCTATTGTCCTATTGGTAGCCATCTGGATTGTTTCCAGTCTGGGGCTATTATGAATAAAGCTGCTGTCAACATTTTTGTACAAGTCTTTGTGTTCTCATTTCTCTTGAGTAAATACCTAGGAGTGGAATAACGGGGTCAGAGAGTGGATATATGTTTAAGCTTTATTAGAAACTGCCAAGCCTTGTTTCAAAGGGATTCTACTTGATATGTTTTAAATACATTACAAACACATTGACCTTGTCTGTTACTTGTGTTTTAACATTGGTTAGGGCATCCTTTGTCATTGTTGTTTTGCAACATCCTTTACGGATCTTGGAGCTTGTATCTTGCATAAGAAGGTTTAAAATTTAAAAAAAAATGTTAAATGTTTTTCTAAGTTGATTTTTGCATTTTTCTCCTTATTATATCTAGGATTTAATTTTTTAAATGTGATATGAGCTAGAAAGACTTTAGTCCCAGCCCAAGTCGTATAAGGTAGAAATTGTTATCCCATTTCACACATAAGGAGACTGAGACTCAGACAGGCTACGTGATTAGTTCAAACCACACAGCTACAAGGAGTGGATCTAAGGTTCAAAAGCAAATTTGTCTCGTTTAAAATTGCCTTCTCCCCAGGACTCTAGGCTCCCTTCTACAATCTCGACGTAAATTCTATAGGAAAGAAGAGGAAATAGCAATATGTATGCACACACACACACACACACACACACGTGTACACACACATATAAAGAAACAGAAAGAATAAACCGGAAACTAACGGAGGAGGGTAGGAACAGAGTGGAGAGCGTTGGTATGGGAGTAAAACTTCTCCAAATATGATTTTTAATACCATTTTGTGTTTTTAACTATCTACATGATTTATATGTTCAAAAATTAAATCAAATTAAATAAAAAACAGGAAAATGGAGAACTCTCAAATTGTGTACAAACATAAACAAATGAACTTAACTGCAATTTAATTTGAGACCCTAACCACACAGCCAAAAGAATGGTTTCAAATAACTTGGAAGAAAATACCCTGACCATATATCTGTGGTGGGATATATCCAAGGACAAAAGACCACACAGAAGTCTTAAGTTTTACTTAGTAGGTTTATTGTTAGTAGTAATAATGATGTGGTAGTTTTGAAAGTATTTTATGTCTATCATAAAATAAAGCAAGTAAGTAAATATATTAATGCTATTAGATACCAAGATTTTCTTTGTAAGAGAGAAAAGAATCACATATTAAATCAACAAAAAAAGAGTTAAGAAAAAAATGCCTGAATGTTAAATTTGAACTGATATTATGAACTCATTTGATTTTTCCCACCTCTGTCCACTGAGAGAGCCCACAAGCAAGAACCCCAGGAGCCGTGAGACCACCCAGTGTCCAGATCTTGATTTCTAAGACCATTACCAACCAAAAGGAACTACACTTTCTGGAGAAATGGCCGATTCCAGCTCTGAGGAAAGAAAGTGCAAGGTAAGTTTTGGGCAACTAATTGCTTCAAGAAGCAAGGATGTTCTTAAAAACTAGTGGAGTCATGTCAAAAAGATGCAGAAGCAGACTTGGAGGGATCCCTCTCGCTAAATTTGGGATTACTGAGCATCAAAAAGAATAATAGCTATAATTAATTACAGCCACATGCCATATGAAAACGTTTCTGTCAATGACAGACCACATATACAATGGTGGTCCCATGAGATTGGTACCGTATAGCCTGGGTGTGTAGTAGGCTGGACCATCTAGGTTTGTGTAAGTGCACTCTATGATGTTCACACAGTGACAAAACCGCCTAACAACGCATTTCTCAGAACATATCCGCATTGTTAAGTGATACATGACCATAAAAAATAGAAAATTTGTTTAAACTTTCACATTAAATAAGTAGAAAAATCTGTGAGTTCTGTGTATGTGTAAATGAGAGAGAGATAGGAGAAGCTCTCTTTAGAAAAGGATGTCAGCTGAGAAATGTAAAGTTAGAAAATTACCATTTTGCAACCTCCAATGTAATTACTGATTCAGGCAGGAATCATGACTAGGTGCTAGAAACCACTGGGTGAAGGGTTGTAGGGACAGGATATTTGCGCAGCTGCAAGTGTCTTCTCCCGGATTACTTACTAATTAAAAAGGGGGAAATGTACCATTACAATAGAGAGGCATGGTGGTCACAAGTTTATCCAATTTATCAAAATTAGCATCATTAATTAGTAGTAGGACAGCCCGGCACCACATGCCTCCTGATGCAAGGTGATATGAAGAGTACAGCATGACCTATGGAATATTCTTGCCAAAGTGGTCAGCTTTTAGTCCCAACTCCCAGATCACAGGATTAACAGGGGACAGGTTAAATGACAGCAAGAGAAAGTAATCAGGCAAATCCATGGTGTAGGCCATGCTAAAAGACTATGAGGTTTGGACTCTTCAAAAGGCCAATGTTATTGGGTGGAGGGGAAGCCAAGGCCATTTTAGCATCAAAGAGACCTAATAGCTATATGTGATATGGGAAACTTCATAAGATCCTGCTAAAAACAAACTGAACAACCAATCAAACAAAAAAGTCTATGGAAGACATATTGGAGGCAATTGGGCAATGTGACTATAGACTGGAGGTAGATGCTACCTGGAGTTATGGGGCGGGAAGGGGTCTGTTGCTATGTAGAACATCCTTCTGACCAGGAACAAGCTGAACAACTGAGGAGCGAAGTGTCATGAGTCCATAACCTATCTTCAAACTTTTCAGCAAAAACACGTTTACAGAGCCAGATAAAGCAAGTACGGCAAGAGATTAAAATTGTCCAACAGGGCCAGGATGAGGGTGAGGCCAGCAAGGTGCCTCAGGTGTACCACTGAGGGAGACATCACTCTCAGGGTCCACCCTGCACCTGCAGACCCCGGGAGAGAACACCTCCTTCCATGTTGTGCCGAAGTACCTCACTAGCCTTGCCCTAGTCCTGGCCTTGTTGCTGAATCTGGGCAGCAGGACATGGGTGCTCGTTATGTTAGTCTTTCAATTTTTCTGTATGTTTAAAAATGATGAAACACGCCACAAGACCCCTCTTCCACCCAAGAAATGCTCAAGAAGGCTCTCATACCTGAAAAAAAGAGAAAGGTTTACAAAGCCTTGAGCAAGGAGATAAATAGGCAGAGAAAATCAGAAAATTTCAGCTGTCTATCAGAACAGGTTAGCAAACACTTAATTATAACGTTAAAGATGAAGGGAAGGAAAACATCAAAAATAAAAATAATCTCGTCATTTTAACCACAAACTCGCAACACAGGATGGAATAATTTGTGACAACAATAACTTAGAAGAAGAAGAGGAAAGGGATGCAATTGGCTTAGTCTAAGGAAATAAGAGGCTATCAGAAAATGGACTATCTCATCTAGGAGATTTTTTTTTTTTCCTGGGGAAGATTATCCCTGAGCTAACATCTGAGCCAGTCTTCCTCTATTTTGTATGTGGGTTGTTGCTACAGCATGGCTTGATGAACACCTGGGATCTGAACCCATGAGCCCTGGGCCACCCAAGCATGAACTTAACCACTGTGCCACTGGGTGGGCCCTCTATGAGATTTTTTTATACAAATCTCATGGTAAGCACTAAACAAATAATCATAACAGAGACACAAATGAAAAATAAAGAGAAAATTGAGAGAACCATCATAGAGAACTACCAAACTGAGTTGGTAGTCTGAACTATATGGGATGAGAAATAAGGGAAATACAGAATAAATGGAAAACAAGTGATAAAATGGCAGCATTAAGCCCTCATATATCAGTAATCACTCTAAATGTAAATGGATTGACTTCTCCAATCAAAAGAGACAGAGTGGCAGGATGGATTAAAAAACAAGACCTAACAATATGCTGCCTCCAGGAAACACATTTCAGCTCTAAAGACAAACACAGGCTCAGAGTGAAGGGATGAAAGACAATACTCCAAGCAAATGGCAAACAAAAGAAAGCAGGTGTTGCCATACTTACATCACAAAAAGTAGGCTTCAAGATAAAACAGACAATGAGAGATAAAGAAGGGCAGTATACAATGATAAAAGGGACACTCCACCAAGAAGACATAAGATTTATAAATATATATGCACCCAACACAGGAGCACCAAAGTACATAAAGCAACTATTAACAGACCTAAAATGAGAAATTAACAACAGCACAATAATAGTAAGGGACTTTAAGACCCCACTTACATAATGGATAGATCATCCAGGCAGAGAGTCAGCAAGGAAATAGTGGATTTAAATGAAAAACTAGACCAGATGGATTTAATAGATATAGATAGAACATGCCATCCAAAACCAGCAGAATATGCATTCTTCTCAAGTGCGCATGGAACATTCTCAAGGATAGACCATATGTTGGAAAATAAGGCAAGCCTCAATACATTTAAGAAGATTGAAATCATGTCAAGCATCTTTTCCAACCACAAGCTATGAAACCAGAAATCAACTACAAGAAAAAAGCTGGGAAAGTGACAAATATGTGGAGATTAAACAACATGCTACTGAACAGCCAATGGATCATAGAAGAAATTAAAGGACAAATAAAAAAATATCTGGAGACAAATGAAAATGAAAATACACTATACCAACTCATATGGGATGCAGCAAAAGCAGTCCTAAGAGGAAAATTCATAGCAATACAGGTCTACCTTAACAAACAAGAAAAATCTCCAATAAGAAATCTTAAACTACACCTAATAGAATTAGAAAAAGAAGAACAAACAAAGCCCAAAGTCAGCAGAAGGAAGGAAGGAAATAATAAAAATTAGAGCAGAAATAAATGAAATTGCAATCAAAAAGACAGTAGAAAGGATTAATGAAACTAAGAACTGGTTCTTTGAGAAGGTAAACAAAATTGACAAACCCTTAGGCAGACTCACTAAGAAAAAAGAGACAAGGCTCAAAGAAATAAATTAGAAACGAAGGGGGAGAAATTACACTGGATACCACAGAAATACAAAAGATTATAAGAGAACACTATGAAAATCTATGTGCCAACAAATTGGACAGTGTAGAAGAAATAGATAAATTCTTAGACTCATACAACCTCCCAAAACTGAATCAAGAAGAAATAGAGAATCTGAATAGACCAATCACAAGTAAAGAGATTGAAACAGTAATCAAAAACCTCCCAAAAAACAAAAGTCCAGGATCAGATGGCTTCTCTGGAGAATTCTACCAAACATTCAAAGAAGATTTAATACCTATCCTCCTCAAAGTATTCCAAAAAGTTGAAGAAGACAGAACACTTTCTAACACATTTTATAAGGCCAACATCACCCTGATCCCAAAGTCATACAAGGACAACACAAAGAAGGAAAACTACAGGCCAATATCACTGCTGAACATAGGTGCAAAAATCCTCAAAGAAATGTTGGCAAGCCAAATGTAGCAATACATTACAAGGATCATAGTGATCCTTGATCAAGTCGCATTTATATCAGGGGAGCAGGGATGTTTCAACATCTGCGAATCAATCAACGTGATACACCACATTAAAAAAATGAGGAATAAAAACCACATGATCATCCCAATAGATGCAGAGAAAACATTTGACAAGATCCAACATCCATTTATGATAAAAACTCTCAAAAATGAGTATAAAAGGAAAGTACCACTACATAATAAAGGCCATAAATGACAAACCCACAGCCAACATCATACTCAATGGGAAAAAACTGAAAGCCATCCCTCTGAGAACAAGAATAAGACAAAGGTGCCCACTCTCACCACTCCTATTCAACATAGTACTGGAGGTTTTGGCCAGAGAAATTAGGCAAAAAAAAAAGAAATAAAAAAGAATCCAAATAGACAATGAAGAAGTGACACTTTCACTGTTTGCAGACGACATAATTCCATATACAGAAAACCCTAAAGAATCCATTGGAAAACTATTAGAAATAATCAACAACTACAGCAAAGTTGCAGAGTACAAAATCAACTTACAAAAATCAGTTGCATTTCTATACTCTAATAACAAACTAACAGAAAGAGAAGTTAAGAATACAATCCCATTTACAATCTCAACAAAAAGAATAAAATATCTAGGAATAAATTTAACCAAGGAGGTGAAAGACCTATACAATGAAAACTATGAAACATTACTGAAAGGAATTGATGATGACATAAAGAAATGGAAAGATATTCCATGCCCATGGATTGGAAGAATAAAGATAGTTAAAATGTCCATACTACCTAAAGCAATCTACAGATTCAGTGCAATCCCAACCAGAATCCCAATGACATTCTTCATGGAAATAGAACAAAGAATCCTAAAGTTCATACGGGGCAACAAAAGACTCCAAATAGCTAAAGCAATCCTGAGAAAAAAGAACAAAGCTGGAGACACAATCCCTGACTTTAAAATATTCTACAAAGCTATAGTGATCAAAACAGCATGGTACTGGTTCAAAAACAGACACACAGATCAATGGAACAGAATTGAAAGCCCAGAAATAGAACCACACATCTACAGACAGCTAATCTTTGACAAAGGAGCTAAGAACAAACAATGGAGAATGGAAAGTCTCTTCAATAAACGGTGTTGGGAAAACTGGACAGCCAAGTGCAAAAAAATGAAAGTAGACAGTTATATTTCACAATATGCAAAAATTAACTCAAAATGGATAAAAGACTTGAAGGTAAGACGTGAAACCATAAAACTCCTGGAAGAAAATATAGGCAATACACTCTTTGATATTGGTCTTAGAAGGATCTTTTTGAATGCCATGTTTATTTGCGAAAGGGGAACAAAAGAAAAAGCAACAAGTGGGACTTCACCAGACTAAAGAGCTTCCGCAAGGCAAAGGAAACCATGAACAAAATGAAAAGATAACCCACTAGCTGGGAAAAAATATTTGCAAATCATATATCCAACAAGAGGTTAATCTTCAAAATATATAAAGAATTCACACAACTCAACAACAAAAAACAAACAACCTGATAAAAACATGGGCAAAGGATACGAACAAACATTTTTTCCAAAGAAGATATACAGATGGCCAACAGGAACATGAAAAGATGTTCGACATCACTAATCATCAGGGAAATGCAAATCAAAACTACACTAAGATATCACCTTACACCCATTAGAATGGCTATAATCACCAAGACAAAGAATAACAAACGTTGGAGAGGTTGTGGAGGAAAGGGAACCTTCATACACTGCTGGTGAGAATGCAAACTGGTGTAGCCACTATGGAAAACAGTATGGAGATTTCTCAAAAAGTTAAAAATAGAAATATCGTACAACCCAGCTATCCCACTGCTGGGTATTTATCCAAAGAACTTGAAATCAACAAGTTCTCAAAGAGACTTGTGCACCCCTATGTTCATTGCAGCATTATTCACTATAGCCAAGATGTGGAAGCAACCCAAGGGCCCATCAACTGATGATTGGCTAAAGAAGATGTGGTATATATAAACAATGGAATACTACTCAGCTATAAAAAAGACAAACTCATCCCATCCACAACCACATGGATGGACCTGGAGGGTATTTAGCGAAATAAGCCAGACAGAGAGAGACAAACACCATGTGACTTCACTCATATGTGGAAGATACACTAACACATGGACAAAGAGAACACTTTAGTGGTTACTAGAGGGGAAGGGGGTGGGAGGGTGGGCACAAGAGGTGAAGGGGCACATTTATACGGTGACTGACAAACAATAATGTACAACTGAAATTTCACAATGTTATACAGTATTAAGACCTCAATAAAACGAACAAAGAAGAAATGATGAAGCAATCCAAACATCCATCAAGTGATGAATAGTGTATCTACACAATGGAACATGATTTAGCCACAAAAAGGAATGAAATACTGATACAGGTTGTAAGACTATGAGCTTCAGAAAGACTATGCTAAGTGTAAGAAGCCAGACACAGAAGGCCACATGTCGTATGCTCCTTGTCTGTGATCCACAGAGACAGAAAGCAGATTAGACATGTCATGTTGCACAACAGCATGAATGCGCTAAATACCACTAAATTGTACACTCTGAAATGGTTAATGTATATTATGTGAATTTCCTCAAAAAAATTAATCACAATAAAAGCTTGAGGAACAAAATGGTCAGATGTCAGGCATAAAAATGATGCATTTTCAAAATTGGTTAAAATTGTGCAAGTATGCCTACGAAGGAAGCCCCTTTGGAATCCTGGCCTTGGTAAGCGGCAAAAGCAATGACAAGCATCACGTGGCGTTGGCTAGCATCGGCTGTCACGTGACCCTGGTGCATTCACTTGCCCCTCTTGAACCTGGGTTTCTCCACTATCCAATGGTATCTAGGTTTGTGCTGCCCCGCTGCTGCCCCGCGCCTGTGCTGTCCCACCAGGTAACTTGACCACGAAGAGGCTGCACAGAGCAGGCCTGGCTCTCCTCTCACCTCCCAGCACACCTGGGTAAAGTTCCAAGAAAATGTTCTCCTGTTCCGGGAGCTCCCTGGTGCCTTTCCTGACCTGACCCCAGGAACAGGGTTCCCGTGGATGATGCAGTGGTTCCAAGTGTCCCCCAGGTGCAGTGGTTCTGTTGGAAGGCGTGGTTGATGAGGCAGCATCTGAGAGCTCGGCTGGGGGGACCTCCACCTGGCTCTTCCAGGGGCCGTAGCGTATGTGACTCTGTCGTACAGGAGGAGAGCCATGTGCTTAGATTTGCGTGTGTGGGACACAAATATCAAGAACCACCAGCATTTACTGAGCACCCACTACAAGCCAGTGGCTGTATTAAAGGCTTTGCGTGGTATCCTCTCATTCAGTCCTCCTAACAGCCCTCCGATGTGGCTGCTATTATTGCGCCCATTTCACCAGAAGGAGAGGGAGGGTCAGACAGGTTAGGTTAGCTGCCCATGGCAACTCGACTGGTGAATGGTGAGGCCAGGATTCAAACCCACGAGCTTTGATCCAGGGTCTGAGCTCTCCGTGACGGAGACCTGAAACCCACGTAGGCAGTGGAGGGCAGGAAGGGGACTGTTGTCTAACATCCGCTACGCTGAGAGTCCAGATCTTCTTACCAGGTGCTTACACACGACACCCTGCAGCAGGCATTCTGTGCTCATGACCATGTTACAGAGGAGGGAACCGAGGCTCAGAGAAGTGACTTTGCTCAAGCATCACACAGCCAGTAAACGAGAGTCTGGGGGTTCAAGCCAGCTCTTCCTGTAGTCCCACTGCTTACCCCCTTCTTCCCAAAGGTGAGAGTCCCTACCAGAAGCTTGATTTCAGGACTCCCTTTTCATTTGCTTCTCTGAGGAGCATTTCAGCCTCATGGGGTGACAGGAGCAGAAAAGGCCCGTTTCTGTCTAGGAAAATGAGAGATGGCCGAGAGATGGCCGAGACCTGGCCTGTGTGGGCAGCCGAGCAGTGGCCAGGCTGTGTCTTTGCAGCATGAGCCTCCCCTCGCAAACCAGGCAAGGACTTCAGGACCCCTGGCTGCTGTTGGCATCTCCTCCTTGGAGGAGCAGCGGCCTGGCTTTAAGGCTCCATGAAGGATGGGGTAGATGGAAGTTTCCAGAAGGGAGGACACACAGGAGTCTGGCTGCCCATAAGCCAGGAGCATAAACAATTCTCTGAGGGACTCCGGGGAAAGGACACAGATGTGCAGAGGTTCTCTGGAAACCTCACTGTGTCTGGGGCAGGAAAGCCGCTAGAGCTCCTCCGTTCTCTGGACGTCCCCGCCAACCAGGGCTGGGCCAGGACGGGGGCTGAGGACACAGGAAGTCATAACCTGGTGGTTCTGAGTGTCTCTTGTGGCCCTGTGTCGCGCCTGTCCGTGAGGACCACAGGGTGGGGGCGGCCTCTCCCGTGCGCTCAGCGATAGATCCTGCTGTAGAAAACGCCCAGGCTTCCAGACACCCCTGGCTGCTCCAGCTCACCAGGTGTGAACCACTCACTTCCTTCACGGCTCAGCAGAGCAAAAACAGCTAAGTCTGGTTTAACCCAGTTCCTGTCAGGCTCTGCCCACCTCCTTGCCCCTGCCCATCTGCTCTGGGCATGGCTGGCGTCTGTTCTGAGTGGCTGGTGCCTGTGCCTCTAGAGGTGGGACCTCTTCCTGGGGCTGGGCGCTGATGTCACCCCAGGTCGTAGGAGGGGTCCTGAGGATTCCAGTCCTGAGGAGGGGACTTTCAGTGGTTGTGGGAGGGAGGGCCTGGGGCACTCTCCGAGGGAGGGAACACAGCAATAGCCTGAGTGGGGAGTAGTTAATGGCGCGGCCTGCAGCTGATCAATCCTCCCGCCTTCCTTCTCTGTGTACAGCAGGCTGGGACTCGCCAAGGGAAAGCATCTGTCTTCCTCTGGTGGATTTCCAAGGGGAAGGCTGGGTTCCCAGGAACCCCTCTAGGCTTTGGGGTCCAAACCTCTTCACGGGGATCAAGCACTCACTTGGGATCCAGGTTATGAGAGTAGGAGGATGGGAGGGCCTTGGCCTATGACATAAGAGGTAATGCAGAGCTTTTCTGGTAGATGGTGGGACCGCAGGCCTCTAGCCTGGAGGAAGTACAGGGCCAGGACTGGGCCTGAATTGGAGAAGGTGGTGGGCTGTGAAGTACTTGCCACACCAGGGCCGCTGGATTCAAGAGAGGAACCCTCACTTGCCTGGATCCTTCCTTCATCCACGCATCCATGCATCCATCATCATGGAGTGCCTGCTACATGCCAGGCTCTGAGCTAGACTTTGGAAACAAGAGGCAAATTATAACATGGTCCCTCTCCTCACAGCCTGGAAGGGAGACAGACAGGAAAATAAATGGTCTTGATGGAAGAGTATGCAAAGTAGATGGCTGCATAGTCAAACCCGGTGCAGGGGCTGGAGTGAGTTCTGCCCTGGGGACCAAGGGAAGTCTTTTCAGAAGAGAATACATTTGAGCAGGTTCCTGAAGGACCAGCCAGGCAGGAAGGAAAGGGAAGAGCATTATGGGCAGAAGAATTGGCAGGTGCAAAGGCACTGAGGCATCAAAGATAGTCATGGGTATCGACGGGTCCCTCTCTGTGGCTCTGTCTGCACTTTGAGTGCATCTGAACCACCGGCCTAGTCTTCTTTCAGGCTTGTCCTCCCAGGCATCCATCCCTGTGCTGCCCACCCTGCCCTGCTGCCACCCAGGCCAGTGTCACTTCCGTACTGAGATGGCAAGGAGATGAGACAGCAGCTGGGATGTCCAAGAACTGACCCTCATGACAGGCAGCCTGTGGCCCAATGTGTGTGTGGACTCCCAGGGCAGGCCCAGCTCCTCAGGAAGGCACTGTTCCATGCTCATCTCTATTCTCGTCACACCCCACCCCAGCCTCAAACAAGTGAGTTCTTCCAAGTGGATTCATTGTCTCTGCTCAAAAACAGCTCCGTTCGTGCTCCCTCGCCAGAGGGGAGCAGGCTGTGTTTCCATCCCTGCCCTCCGTTGTCACCGCTGCCCAACTTCTTGGCGCGGTGCCGTGGCACCTTGTTATCTCCAGCTTTGTGCTGTCGCCTTTTATTACAAAACTTTCAGAAATTCTCCGAATCGTCTTGCCGGTTATCGGGCTCCCCACAACCGCCTGCATGAGCCTCTGGGCCTGAACCGCAAGGCGACCGCAGCGCATCAGCAACTTCTGCTCTGAGCCCAGCCGGGGGCCGCTTCCCCTCTGCTCCCCCAGCCCGAGCTGGGCTCACACTTCCCTTTCTCTCTTTCTTTTTCTTTTTCTAAATCTTAGAATCTGAAGTCAGGCAGTGGGGGAGGAGGTCAGAGCCAGCCTGAGCGGCTCTGTTTGGAAGAAGGGTGGGTGGCGGGTTCTGCCAGCTGAATCGACCTATTCTTCCTGCTGAGTTCCCTCTGGATTCCAGAAAGTACCCTCAGCCAAGGAGCGTCTCGGGAGAGCAGGAGTGTATGTCTGTGTGTGTGTGAGAGTGCACATGTGTGTGCGTGTGTGTGTGACAGGGAGAGACAGAAACCCAGTACAACACAAGCAGAGGAGAATTTATGTGAGAGAAAAAACGAGATAGTTAGTCTAGATTTTCCTGGTCCTCCTTCCCTAGTCCCCTTGTTCCCAGAGACTGTCACAAGGACTGCTTTATAGTAACCGTGCAGGAAAAGTCCACTGAACAGATAAACACATCAGGTCAACATTCTACTACTTAGAGCTGCCTTAGGCCCAGCAAGCATGTTAGGGAGTTAGGGACCCCTCGCCCCTTCTTCCCTCCAGGGTCTGAGCAACGCATATACACGCGGCCATGGTTCCCAGAAGGCCGAGTCTCAGCCTGTGAAGGCCAGGTGGGCCCAGCATCCTTGTGAGCAGGGAGCATAGGGCCCCACACCTGAGCACAGGAAGTGAAAGAAAGGGGGTCACTCGTGAGCACCCAAAGCTCTCACGGCAGCTCTCCCCTCCCCACCTGTGATCCAGCCCAGGACTGTGGGGCTCCCCACTGAGATTAGCCACTCCTCCAGAAGCTCCCTCCCCAGCTTATTCTGAAGGGAGGAGGGGTGTCCCATTCTCTACGAGCAGGTGGGAAGTGCTCTCTTTCGCAAATTCCATCTTTGAAACCCAAGAGCTCTTCCTTCAATGGAGGGACTTTGGATCCTTATATTGTAAGAGAAATGAATACGATTAGATGGGTGTCTGCTTATTACCTAGTTGAGACACAATAATGATGATGATGATAACCACATGGCTGTTGACAAACCACTTTCGCATCCAGGATCATGTAGGAGTGTCCCATCCACCTGGTGGAGTAGGGGTGCTCATCCCTATCTTAAGATGAGAAAACGAGGCGACTTGCTTAGGGCGATGTGGGATGGGCAGGTGGGGATCATGTCCGGCCAGACTCCCAACCCAACCAGGAGATGAGCTCTTGGGCTGAGAGAAGGAAGAGGCAAGGGGGTTGAGGGCTGGGATCACGATGTGGGCTGTGGGGTTGAGCCCAGCCGTAGCCAGCATGAGTCGCGGTCTGGTTCCTACTATTTTATATGTCCCCAGAAAAAGGCCCATGTAGGTTTGCGTACAATTTTAGGAGGCTCAGACGTTTTCACACAGAGAGAGGGAGGGAGCCTGGACAGCGAGAGAAGACAGTCCTGAAGCTGCTGGGCTGCTCCACCCTTCCCGTCCTCCTGGTGGAATTGTTGCTGCACTTAGAGTGAAAGCAGCTTCTGAGAAAATGGGATTTCTTCTCCCAAGCCCAACACAAGACATGAGGGATTCAGGAATACCCTGCTTCCCTTAACAATTCGTTGTTAGAAACTATACTCCACCACGCAGAAATTCGAGATGACGTCCCCAATAAATGACCCAATGACAGCTAAATTGAAGCAGCAACCAATAGTGTGTCATAAAAGAGGTAACAGCTATAAACTTCTACCATAATGCAAACTATAAAACTTTTCTTCAAGTCCTATAACATGCACATAAATGTTTACTTCATGCTGTGATTACAAGAGGGGCCCCTGTGTGCTATAAAACCTAAAGATACACAATAAAATGTCCACCTCTGCTGTATCATACATTCAACCTAAACTAATGCACTATCTTTAACAAGAATTTATTAAACTTTTATTTAAGAAACTTTTTCTTCTCTCATATTGCCATTTGGAAGCGTTTTCAAAGGCAATTAGGAAGGCTTATATCTGAGAAACGAAAACTACTAAAACAACAGTTGGAGCAGGTGTCCCCTTTTCCTTTTAGACATATTCCTGCAGCAAATGGGACCTTTCTGTTCCATTCTGCTGCCTTTGAGGCTGTGTCCAGGGCAGTAGCAGCAAAAGAGTGATGTCATGGCAATGATGGCACAGTCCAGAGGCAGTAACCTGCCCAAGGCCTCCAGGGTTTGAATTCAGGCCTACGTCACCACAGGGCCACCATTCTTTCAACTAAGCCACATCCTTTGTGACACTGGTAGAATAGTGGAATGAACAGCATAGATGAAGGAAATGGGACATAGGCATTAAGTGATGGCAACAAAAGTAGAAATTGTTGAAAAAAGGCCCAGCTGTGGTTTTGACTCCTTGATAGGCAGAAAGATCCAGGGCCGGGCTGAGGCAAACACCCAGGTCCCGGGCCCGGCACCAGAGTGCAAGGCTGGTTACCTCCCCCATTGGGAGCAGTGTGCCTCCTCCTGATGGTCTCCTGGCTCAGTCTTCACTCTCTGGTCTGTCTTCATTTCAGTCCTCGGGTCCCAGCTTGAGTCTGGGAAGCCGTGTGGCCTAGGCAAGGGAACACATGTCCTTTGAGAGTCCACTCTCCGCTCCGTGCTCCTTGGCCCTCTTTGTTCCCTGCAGCAGCTCTGCAAGCTCAGTGTTACTAGGTCTGTTCAACTGACGGGGAAGCTGAGTTTGCTAAGTGAGAGGCAGTAGGGCTCATAGTTAGAGGTGTGGCCTCTGGCTGAGCTGCTGGAATCCTGGCTCTCTACTCCCTAGACTAGACGCAAGGGAAGCTAGCCTCTCCCAAGCGCAGTGTTCTCTCTACACAACGGGAATAACAGGAGCGCCTCTGTGATGGGGCTTTTGTGAAAATGTACAGGTGATACTTGCAAAGCTCTTAACACAGTACGGGGCACACAGTGGGCTTGGAGAACACCGTGATGGCCACTCTTAAGAGGTGGGACTGGGTGTGGACCCAGGTCAGCCTGACTCTCCACCAGCAGAGGATACGACGCTAAATCCCTCTTTCATCGTTGACCAGCGGTGTGACCTCAGACAAGTCGCTTTCCTTGGGCCTCAGTTTCCTTCACTGTAAAGTGGGAATATCACTTTACAAGGCGGTTCTTGAGACTTAAGTGGATTAGAAGTGAAAACATTTACTGAACCGTTAAAAGAGATGCGCAGGGTGAAGCGTTAGCTGGTGTTAAATGCGCATTGGTCAGTGGGTTAGGATTAGTCTGTGCTCTCTTCGGGGTTTAAAATACGGAAGCCTAACCCCTGACTCCTTTGGAGGCCACATCAAAGAAAAGATCAACACTCGATAAATGCACAAGACTTAGAAAGAAGGGGTGCGGGAAGGGAGCAGACATGTGTTGACACCTACTGTATGCCTAGCCTGACGAGAGGCATTTCAGAGATATAATCCAGGAGTCCCAGCCCCCTCGCCTGTGACTAGACAATCTCAGCCCATTTGCTTTCATTGGCCTTTGCTGCTAGGAAGGAGCGTTCCCTGGGTATTTCCGGGCCTTGGTGGCAGTCACTTGTGGTGTCCACCCCACCCTTCCTCTCCTTCTCTCATCCCAGTGCCTGTGCCCACTGCCCCTACCCGGCACCACCCCTGCTGCATGAGGAGGCCATCTTCCTCCCCAGGGCACTGAACACTGGAACACCGAACATGCCAGGCAGGGGAGGGGAGGGTGCGCCTCTCTCCCGCTCCATGCCACAGGCTGAGCACGGACCCCAGGGCATCTCTGCTTCTGTCCATAGTCTTAGAAAACCTTTCAACTTGTGACTCTCAAGCTTCTAGATCTCAGAGTTCAACCCAGTCCCTGGGGCCAGATGAGAAGAGGCCCAACATCATTTCTCTTCCTCTCCTCTCCCCTCAGACCAAGCCCCAGACAAACACCTCTTCTCTCTCTTTTATAAAACAAAAGCGCCTGGCCTATCAGTGGATATCAAAGATAGTGAAGAAGAGGGA
Organism: Equus quagga; assembly: GCF_021613505.1. Classification (NCBI taxonomy): domain Eukaryota; kingdom Metazoa; phylum Chordata; class Mammalia; order Perissodactyla; family Equidae; genus Equus; species Equus quagga. The sequence goes on from NW_025796915.1 coordinate 5,912,527, forward strand.
GGGAGTGTCATCTGCCCTAATGGTGTATGGACTCAGGCTCAGCAATTCCCAAACTCCAGGCTACATCCTTACAAAGATGATATGAGAGAGACATTATTAACCTATTTACAGATGAAGACACTGAGGTTCAGAGAGGAGAAGCTGGGCCAAGGATACTCAACTAGTAAGTGGCTGGGCTGGGATTCAGATGCAGGGCTGTTTACCATGTTGCCTCCAGAAGCCAAAGAGATGAAGCCCTGACAGTGTCAGAGTGGGCTGTTGGCAGGTGGTAGGGGTCTCTGGGTTCCTTCTCCCCAGACACACAGCCATTAGCCGCTGATCCCCAGCCTGCTTTCCAAGCCCCTCTGAAGGGCCCATCCCAGCCTCGGCTTTAATTACGGCTGCTCTTGAGGAAGTGATGTAATTTACCCTTCCCAGAAACCCAGGCTCCCTCAGAGTCTTCCAGTGCACGCCACCCGAAGTCAAGGTGGATTTTATCTTCCTGCCTCTCATTGAGAAAGTGGCCTTAATCTGGGTCTGCGGAAGAACTTCCTCCCACCCTTTCTTTCTTCGCTCATTCCTTTTTTCTTATTATTTTCGCGATTTTAAGTGCAAAATGCCCAAGATAGTGCACCTCCTGTCTTTGCTTTCTTTTCTGCCCTTTGTGTCTCTGAATTCTCAAATCACACACCACACCAGCTAGTTTAGCATAGGAAATTAAATTAATTTCCATGCTCCAACTCCAGATGTAAATGCCTTTATTAATAATTTAAAGCACATCTATTTATGCAGTTTGATATTTTTCAGGTTCAGGGAAGCAATTGAGTTTTACCCAAGTTGCTGATCAGCAGACAGTGTCTTCTTCGCCTCCAGAGCTGCTGGGGGACAGAGAGAGTCCTGAGGCAGGGCTCGCCGGCCCGATGCCCTCCTCACCACTCAGGCCTGCCCACGGCCTCTGGGAGATGAGGGCTTCTGAAATTAAGGACGACACATTGGTTTGCTCCAGCCCATCTCAAGAAAGGCCAATTTCTTTCTCAGAATTGCCCTGGGTTATTAAACTTGAAGACCTTCAGAGGTCCTAGGCACCAAAAGTTCCCCCCCTCAGCTAGTTCCTGGGGAGACTGTCGTCATCAAAAAGCCGCTTTCAGCTTTTACCTCCGTAAGTGATTTCGCACCATTAAGGGCTTGCCCGCCTGTGGGTGAGAAGCGCTGGCTTGGCCACTGAGGAGCTGGCGAGTGTGGACAACTTGCCCCACTTCTGTTTACCTCCATTTCCTTATCTGAAAAGCGAGAAAATGATACTTACCTTAATAGGGCCACTGTGAAGATTGAGCAGCAAGATAACCTACAAGAATAAGCTTGGCTGATCTACCCACCATCTCCCTCAGCCAGCCTCGCCCTGTCCCCTCCCCAGGCTTCTGCTTGGGCTGTGCCCTTGCCTGTCATGCTCTCCTTCTCATTTTCATATCTCAACTCTACCCCATGCTTTGTAATAAAAACAGTTTCCTTTCACTTATTGCTTGGTACTATCCAAAGAGCTTTTGCATACCTGATATCATTTTACTGTCAGTAACAATATTTTGAGCAGAGATGGAATTCGAGTTCCTTTGAGAGGTAGCTTCCTAGAGACAGATTAGAATTCAGAAATTCTCAGGATCCCTGGCTAACCGTAGTCAGCCCTGTGACCCAGGGACTGTACGAGATGCTATGGGCTGGGGTGGGTCATCACACCATGATGACTGGGGTCCATCTCCAGGATCCCCTGGCCTAGAGGGACAAAGAGAAAGTGGTACCCCTGGCACCCTACTCTGTTTGGTATGAGCTGCATGTTGAGAAACAGGCCAGGAGTCTAGGATCAAGCCCGGCCCTGAGGTCTCGTGCGCATATCCTCAAACTGGGCCTCAGATTCCAGGATCAGATCTTCCCACTCATGGTCCCCCAGAGAGTGGAAGCTGGAACCATCCCTGACTCCCCCTCCCTCATCCCCCCTGTAATGCATCCCCCAGCCTTGCTGATTTCACCTCCCCCTGCGTATCTCTGGAATGCACCCCCTTCTCTTCCTCTTGCTGTTACCACCCTCCCCTGAAGCATCATCCTCTCTCCCGTGGACGACTGCACCTGCCACCAATGAGTGTCTCTGCTGCCACCTCCGTCCCCACCCCACCTCCCCGCCATTCTCCCACCCGCCTGCCAGGGCAAGCTTTTGAAACTCAGATGCCGCCTCCTCTCCACATGGACACATTTAAAAGCCCCGCAGGCTCCTCACTGCCTCAGGATCAAGGCCAAATGCTGTGTCATATGCCATAGCTCACTGCACAATGTGGCCCCTGGGGATAACCCTGGCACCCAGCTCTCCTCATTCCTCCTCGCCATTTCTGCTTCAAAGCCATACTAGCCATGCTGCCCTTTCTCCAGTTTCTAGAACTCACCGTGTACCTCCTTACGTGCTATTTCTTCTATTGTGCTCCCCCCGCCCCCCCGCCCCGGCTTGATGACAGATCACTGTTCCTTCCTCAGGGACCCTCTGGAGTAAATCAGTTCTTCCCCATCATCAAATGCTCTCCTGTCGCCTCTTTCTCATCTTTTGCAGCCCTTATCACAGTCTGTGAGTGTGTTTCCACCTGTGCTGTGTGGCTGCTGCCTGTGTCCTGCTCTGGCAGGCCAGGCATCTTTTCTGTCTCCCTCTCCACTGTACGCCCAGCAGCTCGCATGGTAAGCAGTCGGCGCTTAATGCTTTTATGTGTATATATATGTGTACAGAGAGCAATGAATAGACCTGTGACGAATGAGGCATTTGGACTGGCCAAGTTCTAAGGCCACTTGTGGCTCTAAAGTGCTCATGAGATTAGTGTAGCAACCAGTGTGCCCCGAGAATGATGGCCACTTCTGAACGCCCTCCCGTGAGGTCGCTCCCTTGCCTGGGATGGTCAGCCATTGCAGTAGCTGATGCGCAGGGGCTGAGGGTGGGTGGGGTGAAGGGGGGCTGTCCCAGGTGAGGGGAATGCATGGCCTGGGACAATGGGGGGAACAGCCACAGTGTCATATTTTGCCTGGGAGGCAGTGTGATCTGGAAACAGCTCTGGGCTGGAAGTCAAGAGAGCTGGGTTCTAACACAGTCCTACACTGGCTCCTGTGTCATTGAGCAACCTCTCAGAGCCCCAGTTTTGTCATCTGTGACTGGGGGTGATCTCCACCTTCCACGGTGAGTATGAAAGTCTGACATAGCATCACACTGGAAAGGGTCAGGCCTGACCTTCTCTTCCTGGTGGTCCTCCTGGCCGCCTGCCTCTGCTCCTCCCATTATCACTCCCCAAGGTCAAGTGAGGGGATCAGTTAGGCCAGACACGGTGCAGGACGGCTGAGGGACGGGCTGCGTGATCTCACTTTGCTTCTGCAGCCTTCTTAGCACTTATCACTGTCAGCGATTAGCCTATTTCTTTGTTCATTTGCTTGCCTCTCCCAAGAAGAATATAAACTCTGAGAGCAAGGAGCTCTCTCCTTGTCCTGCTTACTCATCTCTGTCTCTCCAGCACTGAGCAGAGTCCCTGAGTCATAGACTCTTAATAAATGTTTTGAAAATGGGAACGGAAGGAGAGGCAGCCAGGAGCCCTGGACGAGTGGAGGGTGGAGGAGAAGAAAAGGAGGGAGGTGTGAGCAGCAGCTGCCCCTGGGCTGAGAATGGTCCCAGGATCATGCCCAAGGCAGGACAGACGCTAACTGTGGAGAAGGACGGGGTGGGGTGGTTCAGGGTCTGGGAGAAGAGGTGACCCAGGAGGTGCCCCATGCAACCGGGGTCTGGTCTGGACAACAGCAGCATGGGTGCAGGATCTGGTAGAAATGCAGGCTTTGCCGCCCCCCTGGCTCAGATTCGGCTCCTGCCATTACCCCCTGGGTGCCTACGGGTAAGTTGGCCGACCTCTTTGAGCTCCTGTTTCCTCCTATGAGGGATAGGAAAACAGAAATTGTGTTGGTTCATTTGTGGCAGCTGTCCCCCTCCCTTCTAGAAAAGCCCTCTGAGGGAAGGGCCGGGTGAGGGGCGGGGGGTGGAGCATCTAGGCAGTGGTTTCCAGGGAAGGTGCAGCCTGTTTTTCTTTGCTAATGTTGGGCCTATAGTCTAATGGGCCCTGAAAGCAATTTCTAATGAACCTTTGAAACTTACTAGGGGGAAGGAGTCTGGGGCCTTTTTCTGTGAGAGTTAAAGTTGGTGAGAGTGGGGGCCCAGAGAGAGGCAAGGAGGGATGTGGAGAAGGTGCAGAGGGTGGGAGAGGCAAAGACTTCCAGGCCATCCTTTGGGCTGAGTCCCCAGTGTACTGTGGCCCCAGGGAAGACTGACCCAAAGTCTGGGTCCCAGGCTCGCTCTCCCCTGGGCAGTGGTCAGGTCATCCTGCCCACCCCCCACCTACCTCGGCCCTCACAATCGTGGGAACCCCACCCAGATCAACTCAAGGCTTCCTGGACCAAACTGCTCAGCCGCCCCAAGTGGTAACATCCCAGAAGAAAGCTGTAGATGTTGGTCAGCCTACCCCCGGCTGGGGTAGGAGGAGTGGACCCCACCATTTACATGTAAAAATTGGGGTGGTGAGCAAGTGTATGGTATGCTCTTCCTCCGTTGGTTCAAAGTGTGGTGCTCTGTACCTCTTAGCTGTCATCCTGAAAGGTCTCCACCCTGGAGGACACAGTGACCTTGGGCAAAACACACGACCTACTGAGCTTCATCTGAAAAATGGGGGCAATAGTTCCTGCTTCATGGAGTTATCATAAGGAAGAAATGAGACAAATTATAAAGTGTTCAGTAGGCAGGAAATGCAGGAAGAAATATTTCCCTGCCCCCTTTCTCCCCAGACCCCTAAAGGCTGCCGGGTGGGGTGCAGGGCAGCTTTGGCCCCTCCTGTGTTTTGACCCTCATCCACAGCAGGCCAGCTCCGCAGAGCCCAGGCACGCGCAAGCCCTCTCCCTGCCTTGTCCACCCGCAATCGCAGCCGCCAAAGTGTTGACGTGCCTCTGACATGCTTCCACTCAAGGAAGCCGCCGACTGAGGGTGGCTCAGGACATGTGCTGAGCTTCTCTCTCATCTCGTGACCGTCGCCCGGCTGGCTCTCACAGGCAGGCACTGGAAGTGCTCCCAGCCAGCTGGGCCGGCTCCAGGCAGTGGTCCCTCCCTCCCTCTCACAGGATAAGAGACCTGTTTGCACAGGGGCCGAGCCAAGGAGGCAGGGTTAAACCCTGAAGCTCTCAGCTTCTCTGAGCTCTGTCTAGGCTGGGCACCTGGCTCAAACATACCTAGAAACAGAAGGCGAAAAAGCTGAAGGGGTGGGAGTGATATCACTGAGCTCCTAAAGTTGAGGCACCTTTTTGTCCATATGGGGAAACTGAGGCCCAGAGAGAAGGGCCCTGTCTATGGTCACAACGCAAAGGACGGAACTCAGACTTATTTCTTCATCACATATGATTCAGAATGACCTGCAGACTAGGCATTGCGATGCGGGATGGAGATGATGGAGCCCCAGCCCCTGCCTCTGGGCTGGAGGGACCTCCTTCCAGATCTCCTCTCATATGGGCTTCAAGGGCATGAGTTCAGATGACCACACAGTCTTGTGGTTTGCGTGGCTTGGTCTCACGGCTGAGTCTGTCCGTTCTCTGAGGACCTCCACCCACCCCCTGTGCCCTACACAGACCGAGGCGTGCTGCAGGTCACAGCTGCAAATCTGGGGACCCAGGGATCCCGCAGGAGCATTGCCCAGGCCTGCCTCTTCCTCTCCTCATTTTCGCTTCAATCTCCCTTGAAAGCACAGCCCGTGCTTTAGGGAACTGGATCGACCCCTCTGACCCCGCCGGTAAACTGATGATCAATGCCACTTGGGCTGGTTTAACAAACCACCTGGCGTTTTCCAAGACGTGAACTGTTGGCTCATTTACTGAGTCACTTAAGCCTCCTCATTGTGTGAAATTTAGGGATTTAGGGCGGCCTGGGGCTATTTTACATCTTGATCCTTCCTGTTAAGCCCTGCTTGTTTCTCTCTCACAGGTGGGGCTGGATTTCTCAGGAAGACTGCTGGAAACCTGTGTAGCAGCAGCTCTCAGCCACAGCCCAGGGCCAAGGGCTGGCGGCCCACAGCTGGGGAAGGACAAGTCCATTCCTGGATGCCTCTTCTGCTTACCTTGCACTTCCAGGAGCTGATTATCTAGAAGTGGGCTCCTGCTATGAGCAAAGCACGGTGCTAGCCCTCGGGGGAGGGAGTAAGACTGACCTCAATGAGCTGATTTTGAAGTAGAAGAGAAGGGTATCTACCCAAACTAGGATGCACTGGTAAAGGTTTAATAAGCAGCTTTCCCCGGGGGAAAAAATACCTGATTATAGCATTTGCCGGTTTCCATGGTATAAATATTCCCATCATGGCCTATTTCAAGGGACCAGTGTGACATCTGTGGAAGAGGTTGCAGAATCAGGTCTTGAGAGCAAGTGGAAGCCAGATCCAGCATACCAGCGACCCCTGCTCACCATGTGGCAAGGCAATTTGTAAAACGTACTAAAGTAGAAGAAGAATATAATTCTTTGGCCCCTGGACAGGGGAGCAATACCTCTGACTGAACTTCCTGGGGAGGTTTCAAAGAGAAACTGTATTTGGTTTGGGCCTGGAGGAAGCACATGGCTTCCACCGGGGGAGCAGTGAAGGGAGGTCCTCCAGGTGGACAGAGCAGCCTGAGCCAAGGAAGCACGTACACGCCCACTGTGCCGGAGGACCAGTGTCCTATTTGACCATGGAGGCCAGATCACATCAGGCCCCATAAACTTGGCTGAGGAGGTTGTTCTTTGTCTTGTCAGGAGATAAGGTGGGGGAGACAGTGATGCATCTTAAGCAGGAGAATGACATCGTAAGATTTGTTTTATTGTGTTTCTTTTGAATCCTGATTTTGTCATATTTTCTAAAAGATTCTGTATGTTCATTACAAAAACAAATCAAGCAATGCATCAAAGTACAAAAAGATGCCTTTTAACATTAGGTGAACATCTTCCCAACATGTTTCCATACATAGGCACAGACAAAAGCTTAGACAGATATATAGAAACAACATGAAATAAATGAAAATACAAGTAAAAGAAAAAAGAGAGAGACACAGGAATTAACTGGCCTCTCTTCTTACATTGGATGTTGTCAGAACTGTGTGTGATGTTTGGAGCTGTGGCAGCCATCTTGCAACCAGGAGGGAAGCTGGTCCAGGGCAGCAGACATATTGAGAGTGACAGAGTGGGAAGATAGAGAGAATATGAATTTTGATGATGTAGGGTGGCTGCTGTCCTTTACATGTAGACCATCATGTGACAACCCTGGTTTTCATATGTGTATGGTTTCCTATCTATCTAGATTCTGAATTCTCAAGGCTCAAAATTGGGTCATAATGAAGCAAGTCAGTGTGATGTAGTGTTCAAGGGCTCAGGCTTTGGTCAAATAAACTTGTATTTGAATTATAGCTCCTTATGGAGGAATTACTTAATCTTTGAGTGCCTCAATTTTCTCATCTCTGAAATAGGACTAAGAAACCTTCTTGCAGAAATGTTGTGAGCACTGCACTAGATAACATATGTAAAGTTTCCACCATGATGCCCAAGACAGAAGGCACTCAGAAAATGATGGAGAAATATACGAGTGGATCTGACAAAACATGAAGCAGGCCACTGGGTGGGGAACACATTCTACTTCTATTTCTTCAGTCCTTTTCTGCAAAGACTGAGACGACTCTGGGCTGTGGAGTTCCAGCTCTAACACGGACAGAGTAATTTTGAGCAAGTTTTTTTGATTCTCTGAGTATCAGTTTCCTTAGCTGTAAAATGGATGCATTAAATGGAGGATTAAACAAGTTTAATGCCCAACACTGGTTTCCTTCTTTCTTATCCTCCTCTCCACAACACACAGATACGTGCTCACAGATACACACACACAAACACACATCCCTTTCTTAGCCCCAGAATCTCTCAGGTGATATTTCACGACGTTCGAAGACGCTGTCCCTGTGTCTGTCTGCAGGGCCATGTTCACCTGATTCCTGTCATGGGTTCTTTGTCTTTCTCAGGATTTTTTCCCCATATGTAGGATCTTCAAACAATGGGCATTGTTGCTTAAAGGAAAATTATTTTCTGGGGAAAAAAATACTTTAAAATGTAATTACATATTAGATACACATCTAGTAAATGATCTAGTAAATAATTGGACGCATCCTTCTTTGAATATAAAATGCCACATTCTTGCGGATGGAACAGACAGATTTAGGCAGTCAGAAGGAGTCAGGAGAGAGAAATGAAGGAAACCGCGTACTTTCTCTCTGTTTACCTGGTGTAATTGGGCCTGGCCCCAAGACACGGGCCTGGGCGGGACCTGCCAGACGGCTTTGGCTGGGACGTGAGGTGCAGAGAAAATGAGAAGCAGGCTGAGGAGGACCAGTCTGAACTCCGTCCAGGTGAGTGAATACACGTCTCCACCTCCTTTCGTGTCCCTTCCCAACGTCACCATCCTGGCCGTGACCTTCACTGAGTCTTCCCTGGACAGTGGCTTTAGACTCCTCACTCATTTCCCACTTCCATTCTTTCTTCCTCTGATCTGTTCTATGTAACATCCCTAAAAGTTTGTCCCCGAAGTGCCATTTTTCTCATGTCACACTCCTGCTGGAAGACCTCCCTACTTCCATCCTTCATGTCGTGCTCTGCCTGCTTGGCTTTCCAGGGGAACGAAGCAATCATTTGGCATGGTACTCCCCAGCATGCAGCTGGCAGTGCCATTTGCAGACTCTTCAATGATGCCCCATCCTAGAAACCATTATGTCTAGCTCTAGGCTGGAGCCACAGAGCTAGAGTCACATCTTTTTAAAGGTCAAATCTGTGTGTGACTTCGGTTCTAAGCCACTCTCTCTGACCCATTTTGCTCTCCTCTTCCCTTCCTTTCCTTCCCTTCCTGATTTTTCTTTCTGTTTCACTTTCTTGACTTCTTGGGCTGGATCCTCAGTCCTATTGCCTGTCTTTGACCTTGATTTTCCTCCCAACAGGTGGTTTGGATTTTCCAATTGGCCGGGCATTCATTCCTTTATGAAGCACTTACAGGGGGCATGTGCTGGGCTGTGCTCATGGAGGCATGAACAGTGTCTGCAATCTGGAAGAAGAGGCCATTAGATAATTCACTGAGAACTACTTTCTGTGTATGTATAGCGGGGAAGGAGGGCTGGTGTTGGGTGGGTGAGGAGAGGCGGGGAGTAAAGTTGCACAGAGGAATAAGATGTTGTCCTTGAACTCTGGCAACTGGCCAGAGGCCAGTCAATGACTTTTTATCCTTAATTGATTTATCAGATTAGCTTTAATGGAACCCAGAGGAAGCTGGAGGAAGCCAGGAAGTGATTACAATAGAAGAGAGTGTGCTCAAGGTTTGCCTTTGATCTTCAAACAATCCTGAGAGGGAAGGGGTTGTCCCCATTTTCCAGCCTGGAAAGCAGGCTCAGAGAGGCCAGCTGACCTTTCTGAGGTCACCCAGCTAGCGGTGGGGAGGCTGCAGACCTGCGTCCTGGGGGGTCTGATGCGCACCCCAGCGCTCACCGTTCAGGCTGCACTGATCCCGGGGCACCTGTGGTCAACTCGCTTCCTGAGCAGCCTTCTGAGGCCTCTTGGCCGCAGTTCCCTTCCATGGGGCAGAGTAAAGTCACACTTTTGCTTGGAAACCCCTTCCTTCCCTCAGTGCCTCATCTTCCTGGCTCCTCTGCCTTGGCCTGGGGGCTGGAGGGGAGCTGCTGAATTGTCATTCTAGCACACACCTTCCAGGGCCGTGTAGGAAAGGGACATTGATTTATGATCACAAAGCCAAAGGCAGATGCTGGGGGAGGAACAGGGCGGCAGGGGAGAGTGGGCAATAAGAGAGAGAACCAAAAAGAATAGAAAGACTCCCTAAGCCTTGAACAGAGCCTGCCCTCTGCGTCCTGGTGGGGGTGGGGAGAGTGAAACGGAATCACCAATGAGGAGAAATCATCCCGGAGGTTGGGTGTGCCTTATAGGACTGCATTAAATTAACAACGTATTGATTTCCCCCACTGATTAACAGGCCCTGCAAGCCAGGAAGGGCGGGAGCCGGTAAGTAGCTTGAATCGCTGTCCCAGCTCACTAGCATCCCTCTGCCGTGTCCCGCGTCACCTCTGAGTCTTGGCAATTTTATAATTGGCCCGATGGGTTATGATTTGAAACCAGAAGAGCCAATTAGCGGGAGTCTCCTCTGACCTCCGGTTTGGGGTGGTGAGAGAAGAGGTAATGACTTGAGCCAGGGAAGAAAAAAACAAAACTGAAAATAAAAATAGAAAATATCAAGAGCAAAGACCTAAATCTTTTTGGCTCCCTGATTAATAACCCTGTCATGCCGATCACAAGCTCTAAACAGCAATGCTGGTTGCAGCTGAATTTTTTATACTTTCTATTAATCTTTAATGATAGCTTGGTCACCTAGTCTCTTTTATCTTGTCAGATAAATGTATGGTTAACAGGATAATGAGATTTCTAAAGCCCCATTCCAGCTCCCAGCTATCTGGTGCATGCGGTGACCCCTGACCCCTGGCAGCCAGCGGCACCAGGGTGCTGGTAATTGGTAGGTGTGCTGGGAATGTATTGGAAGCTGACGGATGGTTTAAACTTTGATTTGAGGTCAGCGAGGTCACCGAGCTCTGGAAGACCAGCCCGGGTTTATTACCAGCTGCCTCTGATGGGGATATAATTAGATTTAGCTGTTGCTTTATTAATAAGTAATCACTTCCCCCATCATTGTGGGTGGGCAAATGTATTCCTTGGATAATTTGAGGACACTAGTCTGGCTTTATTAATAAGAATATATCATGCGTATTTGGCCAGGGGCAGACACCCATCTGGATTTCTGGACTTTGGGGGAACTTTATCATTTTTACTCATTTGCAGTGTTGAATAAGTCGGCTGTGCCTTGTGAAATCTATCTTTGCCTCAGTGACCTCGAACTCTCTGTTGTCACTGGGAACCTCTGTTTTGTCCTATTTCTCAATGACTTAGTATAAAATACGTACATAATTCCATCTATCCATCCATCCATCAGCCTATCATGTACTCAATCATGTGAGCACTTGCTAAACGCTTAGTTATAGACTCTGCAAAGGAGGAAAAGGGTTCAGAGAGAGTTAAAGACCTAATTCCTGCCTTAAGAGATTCACAAGCAGACAAGCAACAAATGCCAGGAATGGTGAATTGAGAGCCAGAAGGACGGTGTTAACACAATGCTAGACATGGAAATTGATGAGCACTGGACCTGACTCATCAGAAATGTTCATATTTTGTGACAGTTATTAACATTACTCATATTTTTGGAGAAGGACTGAGGCACAGGAAGAAGGTAGACTTGAAGAAAGGGCTGAGAAGTTTCCTTAAAAATTTTGAGAGTTTCTCCCATGCATCCCTGGGATAGAAAATTAGAAAGGAGTCGGGGGAAAAATGGAGAGAAACAAAATGTAAGAGAAAGAATTAAAGAAAGATGACTCATTATTCCTACACTCTAATTAATTAATTCAACAATTATCTATTGAATGTCTACTATGTGTAAGCGTGTCCTAGCCATTTTCCCCATTCACCCAAAGATAACCCCAGTTTAAAGACTGCTGGTTTGATGTTCAGTACTCCAGGGCTACCAACGTCATTCTTTTCTGAAATACTGCAATCTTGGTATTTTTCTTGGTTAAATACCATCATTCAGGTATTTTTTAAAAATCTGAAATATGCTGTGCACCTCTCCTCCACGTGGTGACTCAGGGATTCAGCTCCTGATCTCTTAATATGTACCTAGAGACTTAAATGCCACTTAAAATTTCTAGTAGAATGAAGGAGTGTTCTTTTAAAAAATTATTCTGACCACATCTCTGCTATATTTCGTCTAACCTGAGACACACCTTTATGTTATGTACCATGAAAAAGAAAAAACACTGTTAATATATACTGCTAATTATACTGTGATGTGCTATTGGTTGTAAGATTCATTCCGATTTCCAAAATATGAAAAGAAATGTGTTATACAGTTGATGGAAGATAGTACTTTAAATGTTCCCCAAGTATATTGCTGTTTTCATTCCCATTTCTCAGGTTCCCTGAGAGGGTGAAGATATTTTCTTGTGTCTGTTGGCCATTTGTCCTCTAGAGCCTGTTAGGCTTGGATCTAGTCCCTAAAGTCTCTTGTGCCGTCTGCTTCAAGAAGAGAATGGGGTGGAGTAGTGATGTGGAGATGGTAGGAGAGGGAGAGAGCTCCCGGGCCCGATTCCACACGCTTGCTTGGATAGACCCCGCTATCTCTCTTGCTCTAGAGATGGAGATCCTCTGCTCTCCCCCTTTCTTCCTCCAGAGCCACATCTCTTCTCCAAGGGCCTGCTCTCTCTCCCAGAATCACTTGTCACTTTGTCTGAAGACAAAGAGTAGAAGGCAAGGGTAGTTTTGGTAAAAAGTTACCATTTGGCAAAATGTTACCAAGCCATCTTTCTCTGATTGTTGCAACCTCTCTTGACTATTAACTCTCAGTCCATCAGTGGCTCTATAGGTGGAGCTAGAAGGACGTGTGTGGACATAAGCCACAGACCCTATCATATTCGCTAAGAGAAATCACTTCTTTCTAAGGACCCATCCAGAGTTATGTTTATGGAGCACTTGAGAGGCAGTGGGTACCATCTTCCCAGCCTTGTCAGTCAGGATAGGCTGGGTTATGCTGTAGTATTGAGCTCTAAATTCTCAGTGACTCAACCCAACGAGAGTCTGTTAATCACTGATGCAAGGTCCAATGTACGTATTGCCATCAGACGGCTCTGCTGGGCACCTCTTCTCCAAGAGGCGATTCAGGGCTTTAGCTCCTCTTGACTTAGTTTAGGCTCTGCTAATCCCTGGAGTCTAGCAGTCTTCCAGGGCCTCAGTGCCCTCCAAGGCCTCCTTGGGATCCTCTGCATCTGGCCAGCCAATGAGCAAGGTGGACATAAAAAGGGGAACTCCTGGAGGTGTGAAGGGCCAGGCCTGCAAGGGGCAAATCTCATTTCCAACACTTCCATTGACCAGAGCTAGTCACGTGGCCCTGCCTAGACGCAAGGGAGGAGGACCCCAGGAGGAACATGAAACGGTTTGGGGAACATTTAGCATTATCTCTTTCTCATCAAAAAAGCCCTCAACTGGCAAGTGGAATGATGATGCAAACTCAGAATAACGTTCTCTTCCTTCTTGTACCACAGGCCTACAATCGGCTGTGGGGACAAAAGAAAATAACCAACCAACAAAACAATGCAACCCAAAGAGAAAGACACACACACACTCATTCGCACAGGATTTAGCTCTGAGGTCCCACAGTTACCCTTGTTCGTCAGTCCGTAGAGGTGTAGCTTGCCCCCAAAGAGGCGGGAGAGTCTGCAGTAGAGGATAAAGGATTCATCTGGAAGCCAGAGGCCCTGCGCTCGAGTCCTACTTTTACCACTGTTTGTTTATGACTATAAGCAAGTTACTTCCCTCTCTGAACTTCAGAGTTCTCCTCAGTGGTAACACTACATAAATAGTCACGGAGTCTCCTGATCTTATATTGAGCTATTGACAAATTCTGGTGTATTTATTGAGTCCATAGGACAATAGTTTTGAAATCAGGACTAACTAGAAGATTTGGCTGTACAGGACTATATCAGTTTCCTGTTGTTTCTGTAAGAAATTACCACAAATTTAGTGTCTTAAAGCAACACAAATGTATTCTCTTAGAGTTCTGGAGGTTAGAATTTAGAAATGAATCTTACAGGACTAAGATCAAGGTGTCAGCATGCCTGGTTCCTTCTCAGGGCTTCAGGGGAGGCCTGTTCCTCGACTCCTCCAACTTTGAAGCTGCCAGCATTCCTTGGCTCATGGCTGCCTCTCCCCAGTTTCTGCTTTTGTCATCACATTGCTTTCCTCTCTTCTGTCGTCAAGTCTCCCTCTCATAAGGACACTTCTGATTACCTTTAGGGCCTAGCCCAATAATCTCCCCCTCTCAAAACTGGGACGTCAGTCCCCTGGGCCGTATAAGGCAGCACTCCCAGATTTTAGGGCTGAGGGTGCGGGTATCTTTGGGAACCATTATCCGGCCTCCTTCAGAAATAGCCTGACACATTCAGAGAGAAGTCCACTGTTTGGGAGTGGAGGCCAAGGCACGGGGAACCCGGATCTGGCCTCACCCCTGAAGCCTTTGAGAGGAGACACGGCAGAGTCCAACAGCTTAGGCAACGGCCAAGGCTAGGTTTGCCTTTCTGCTCTCTACTCATCACCAACCGTGTGGCCTTGGTCAAGTTGGCTGACTTTCCTGGGTCTGTTTCCTTATTTTTAAACCAGGGAAAGTGATACCGAACAGCCACGGCTGCTGTAAAGGTAAGTGACAACCTGTGGAGAGCAGTTGGCACTATGCTCAGCACACAGCAAGGCCCAGAGACTCTGGTATCATCATAAACCCCCTACCTGGTACCTCTGTGGCGGTCTTAGTCAGCTCGGGCTGCTGTGAGGAAGTACCTCTGGGTGGCTTCAACAGCAGACGTTTATTTCTCACAGTTCTGGAGGCCAGGGAGTCCGAGATCAAGGTACCAGCAGATCTGGCTCTTGGTGAAGGCTGTCCTCCTGGCTTGCAGACGCTTAACTCCTTGCAAGTTACCTCATGTGGCAGAGGGAGGTCTGGACTCTCTTTCTCGTCTTAGGAGGTCACAAATCCCATCACAGGGGGCCCCAGCATCATGACCTCATTTAAATGTAATTACCTCTCAAAGGGCTCACCTCCAAACACCATCACTTGGGGGTTGGGGCTTTAACATACGAATTTAGGAGGATTGCAAATGTTCAGTCCACAACAGCGGGTGATTGAGAGCATGACTGAGGAGACGCTGGCATCTGGGTAGAGCAGAGATCCCAGCAGGGTACCCACATCAGCAGGGGAGGGTGGCAGGTGGCATCCCGTAGCAAGGACAGCCAGCCTTCCTGTTGTTTCTCTGTGACAGAATGGAGCTGTGGTGGCAGAACCTGTGAGTGGGAGGCATTTTTGGAAAAAGCTGTGACGCTGAGGAACTTGAAAGAGGGCAGAGTCTGGGAGCAAGGTCCCAGCACCGATTTCCCGCTGCCTTCATTCTCAGGCAACCGCAGTCAGGCTGGCGATGCAACGCTGGGGCAGAGACCCAGTGCTGGGCTCCTATTTTCATAAACTGTAAAATTCTTTTCTTGCACTCCTCCTCTTGGTGTATTTCTTCTACCTTCTAGACCTTTTTTAGGCTGAGAACAAATCTCCAGCACAGTGGTTAGGAGAGTGGGCTCTGGAGCCATCTGCTAGCTGAATTCAAGCTCTTCTACTTACTGGCTCTATGACCTGGGAAAACCGCTGAGCTTCTCTGTGCCTCAGTTTCCCCCCTTGTGAATTGAGGATAATAATGGCAGCTGCCTATGGGATGGTCATGAGGACTCAGTGAGTTAATGCAGTCAATGGAAAGGGCATTCAGGGTCCCAAGACTTCCCACATCGCAGGCTCCACGCGCCCCCGTATCCCCTACCCACCCCAACCTCAGAGGAGACGACTGAGTCAGACGCCAGCCACTGCCTAAATGAACCCACTTCCAGATCAGTTTATTATCAAAACACAGTATAAATGTTGTTTTTATGCTCAATAAACAGTTCCTCAGCTTTGCAAAATGAAATATTCCTTTCATTATGAAACTGAGAAGCCATTTATCCCATGTCTTAAGTGGTATAAATAGACTGTGTGGCAGTCAGCGGAGAGATAATGACACGGTTTATTTTCACTAGCTCGGGACGGGCTGACACAGCGTGTACCGGGGGAGCGAGGGCGGCTCCTAGAAGGGGACCTGCAAATCTGTCATTCTCGCCAAGAACAAGGCGCTCGGCATCTGTTCTCAGGCTCCGCGTGCCAGGCCCGGGCAGGCGGGGAAGTGTCGGGATTCCACCTGGCTCCTTGAGGAGCCAGCTCGAGCTTAAGCTGGAGAAGGGGCCTCCCAGGGGGAGGGAGTGGATGGACGTGGGCAGCCCTGTGACACCGCTCGCTGTGCTGCCCAAGAGCGCCATGGCACTCGTGCACAAACCTTCATGTTACAGTTTAGGAAGCCGCCCATCCCCAAGTCAGTGTGGAACAACTAGATGTAGAAGCCGAGAATCAGGGCTGAAGGTCAGGCTCCGGCCCTCTTCCTCCACAGGATACTGGGCAAGCCCTCCCCTCTCTGGCGCGCTCTCTAGTCTCTGCAGTGGGGAGGCCTGCCTTGCCGGCTGCGGGATTGAAGGAGAAAGTGCATGTGCAGGTGTCTAGCTTTGCAGGGACGTGTGCCCTGATTGTTCTGGAGAGGAAACAGAATTCCACAGAGAGGGTCAGTGGCTCCTGGGAGATTCCAGATCAGATCCAGGTCTCCGGACCCCTAGCCACGAGCTCCTTCTACCAGTGTGTTCCTTTGGATTAAACACTGTCTCTGGAAAGGCAGGACCACTGCCTGGATGTCCGCTGCATAACTCCAGGTGGCGGGGGGAGGGCTAGTCACACCACAACACAAAGGGCGCCCCCAGGACAGTGAGTACGCAACCTGCTCGGCCGGATGCGGTGGCCCAGCTGAGATCCTCAGCTGGGAACAAACGTGTTTCTAAGGAGCAGGGGCCCATGGCCCACAGAAACCAGTAGAGGTGAGTCTTTCGCTTCCCTGGCAGAAAATAGCAACTGACAGAGATGGAATCTGAGTGGCTGTGTTGTGCTGGGGCCTCAGGATTGGAAAGGCCGGGACACAGGACTCAGCCTGAGTTGAGGGCTCTCGCAGCTGAGGGGCGTGTAGACCTCAGGAGTCCCTGAAACAGGGAAGAGAGTTGGAGGAATCATCAACAGGAAGTGGTGAGTGCTGGTGTCAGATGGAAGCCTTTCCCAGAAGAGAGCCGTGAGCAAGTCGCTTCATCTCTTTGAGACTTAGTGTTTTCATCTGTACAATGGGCAGAACGACGTCCTGCATTTTGAAGAGCGGAGGCTGGATTGGAAGGTCCCTACGGGGCTGCTCCTGCTCTCAGGTCACCTCTGAGTTGTGCTGGCAGCAGAGCGGTCATCTGCCTGGCTTTGTCCCAGGGGCGGGCGGGACGCTCTGCCCATTTTAGGATTCCATCTTCCTGGGGTGGCTGGGAGCCCCTGGCGGGGGTGGGGACGAGTGAGCTAGGGCTGCTGGGGTGGAGGCAGGGCCTGGGGGACATCAGCAGAGCCGGGTGCTAAGGTTTCAAGTCATCGATCTGAGGGGAGGGCAAACTGAGCCCCAAATCTGGTCTGATCTGAGGGTCAGGCAGCGTCGGGAGTGCCTAGGTGGTTCTTGGCACCCCCGAGGACCTGGGCTAGGGTACAGTGAAGGAGGCATGGAGTGAGAAGCCCTCCAGATGTGGGCCACCTGCTGTCCACGGCATCCGTCAGCGCCCAGGCAGAGACTGGAACTGTTCTAGATGTTTCAAGCAGATTTAATGCAAGGAATTGGTTACAAAGGGGCTAAAGGCTCAGAGGGCAAAAGGAAATGAAGCTTCTTACCCCTCCACCAGGAAGCTGCCTCTCCCCTGGGAGCTGGGGCTCACAGCCCTCAGGCAGCCTGGCTGCCCTGCTGGGCCCACCACCCAGTGGAAACCTGGGTGTCTGCTCTCCTGAAAGTGCTGCTGGAGCTGCCTCTGACGCCACTGGAGCCCCCAGGGCTCAGCTGCCCTTGGGTATATGGCCCCTGCCTCTGCTTGGGGCACTGCCAGGAGCAGACAAATGCCTTCTCCTTCCTTCCTGCCTTCCAATCTCCCGCCAGTGTCTCCTATCGGCTGAAGCTAAGGGGAAGCCAGCAGGCAAGGGAGCCTGGGAAATGTAGTTGGCAGGGATAGTCCTGGGGAGGGAGTTAAGACGGGAGGGTGTGGCACCGAGGGCCAACATGTGCTATTGGGCACATGTACCCTCTACATTCCAGAATGACCAGAGGTGATCAGATACACTACCTGATTTAAAAGTTAATTCTGAATCCTTCCAACCACTTTTGAGGGGGGTTGTGTCATATCTGTTTTATGTATGAGGCTCAGAGAGGTTAACTAAAGTGCCCGGGATCACACAGCTAGCAAGTAACAAAGCCAGGATTTG
The DNA here is from genome assembly GCF_021613505.1 of Equus quagga. Taxonomy (NCBI): domain Eukaryota; kingdom Metazoa; phylum Chordata; class Mammalia; order Perissodactyla; family Equidae; genus Equus; species Equus quagga. The sequence goes on from NW_025796915.1 coordinate 5,930,643, forward strand.
AGCCCTGAGCATTGGCTCCTTTACTCTTAGGGGCACTACTGGTCACAAGGTTCAGCCGAGATGGGGTTTTGAACAGGCAGCCAGTCGCAGCAGGAACTAGGGATCTGGGCAGAAGCCAGGAAGCCGGATGAGCCCCTCTAAGTGGGGGTTAGGATATGGGGTATCTAAAGCCTGCGTGGACCCCAGGGGCTGAGTTCACCAGCAGGCTGCTGGGCAGGGAAGCAGTTGATGTGCTGCCCACCAGCCCCCCACCCGCCCCCGGGGTGAGAAGGTGGGACCGCCGCTCTCTTGGGTCTGGTCCCATTGCCCAGAGGGGGGGTGGGAAGATGAGGACGAACCACTGTCTGTGTTTGAGAGGGCAGCTGTGTGACTGTGGAGCAGGCTGGGGCAGTCAGGGGCAGTGAAGTCTGGGTGTCCAGTGCTGTTTGGGCCTCTGATGTGGAGGAGGTGCCTGGGGCCCAGTCCCAAACGGATGGAGAGAATGACCTGGCCCGTGACACCCTGGAGCAGGGGCCACAGGGTCCCACCCCAATTGCCTCTCGGGCCCAGTAATGTGGTAGGGAGGGTGGTGGACCAAAATCCAGAGATCTGGGCTGGAATTCCAGCTCTGTCGCCTCCTCTCTGAGTACCTGAGGCAGGTCAAGTCACTTTTCTTCCCTGTGATTCTGCCAGGGAAAGATGGGGCGTGGTGGCGTGAGAGACCCTCGAGGAAGGCCGTGGGCACCTGGGGGTGGCACCGAGCCCTCTCCTCTGGTCGGGCGGTGTTTCGGTTCAGGGGTCACTGTAGCTTTTCCAATGACCCCAGGCCCCGCAGCGGTTCTCTGAGCCCCGTTTGGCCTCCTTTGGTTCCTTGTCAGCTGACTCGGCCTTATCCAACCTCTGAGGCGGCCTTGGGGCTTAAGTGTGCCCCCCGCCCCCCTGTACGCCCCCCTTACCCCACGCAGATGGAGAGCCAGGGGACAGGCGAGGGGGTGGGACTTGCTTCAGGCCACACAATTGCGATGGACAGTTACGTTTTGGAACCTGGGACTCCTGACTCCCTCTTCCAACCAGAAGCATCTGGAAAGACCCTTGGCTCCCAGGATGACTCTTATTTTGGAATTGAGACATTACACACACACCAGTGGGATTATTTGGAAGAAGCAGGCTTGACATCAGCCTCCCAGGAGTTCTCTTCTCCGCTCAGCCCCAAACGTTCTCGTGCATCCTCCCCTGCAGCCTTTCCACTGTGTCAGGTGTCTATTGCTGGGAAGGAAACCACACCAAAGCTTAGCGACTTAACGAGCGATTCGGCTCCCATGTCTGTGGCTCAGTTCTGCTGGTCTGCGCTTGGTGACACATCTGCGATCCGTTGGCGGGTTGGCTGGGGGCTGGCTGGTCCTGGATAGCCTTGCTCGTGACTGGTGGTCACCTAGCTGCCAGCTGGAATGCCTCAGTTTTCTCCACATAGTCTCTCATCCCCCAGCAGGCCAGCCCAGGCTTGTTCAGAGGCAGCAGTTTCCAAGAACAGCAAGAGTGCATGCTGCAAAGCTGCAAGGCCCCTTGAGGCCTAGGCTGGGAACTGGCTCACTGTTGCGTCCACTGCCTGCTATTGGTCAGAGGGAGTCCAGGCCTGCCCAGACGCAAGGGAGGGGGAAACAGACGGCCCCTCTTGATGGGAGGAGCTACAATGTGTTGTGGCCTCCTCTGCAATCCGCCACACCTCCATAAATGGAGTGCCTTCTCTGTCCTAGGGTGGAGACTGCCATGGCTCACCCCAGTCTCCGCTCTGCCCTTCTTCCTTAATAAGAGAACCCTGACATTTATCTGGGCTCAGGATCATGGTTACATTTCCTATACTTCCCTGGAGCTAGGACAGGCTATGTAACTGGATTCTGGCCAACGAGACGGTAAAAGAACCTGGCATAAATCTTTTGTCCCTTTATCCTTCTCTTCTGTCTTCCTGGTACACGGATTCTAGATGCAGTGGCTGGAGCATGAGCAATCATATTAGACCATCAGGCAATGCACTAAAGATGGCAGAGAAGCAAGATAGAAAGCGCTTAGATCCCTGGTGACTTACTGTCTTTTACGTGAGAGGAAAATGAACTTGTGTCTTCTTTAAGGCATTGTTATTTTGACCTTTGTTACTCACAAGTGAACCCACTCTTAATTAGTAGGCTTTCCTCCATATACTGATTGCTTTTCCCTTTCTTTCTATTTCTTATAATTGTCTTATGATTACAAAGCCATCCCCAATCCCTCCTCTCCTCTTTTCTGGGTTTTGAGAATACTGTTTGAATGAGCCCCTGACATCCACTCCCCAATCTGGCCTCGGTCTCTGAAGTCTCTGTTTGTTTTCTTTGTCTTGGGATCTTGTATGTATTATGGCTTTTACTTTATTGTAGAGCTGAGATCAGTAGCTCCCTTTAGTGTAGAACTAGAAGGTGTAGTCTCCTTTGTATTTCCCTCAAATTCATTCATTCATTCATTCAAAACTATTTATGGAATACTTACAACATGTCAGGTACTGTGGTAGGCTCTGAGGACATAAAAGTGAATAAAACAAAATCACAATCCTTGCCGTCATTGAGCTGAGGGTTTAGTGAAAGTAAACAGGCTTTGAACAAATAAACAAACAAATGACTATATAATTACAGAGAGTGATAAGTGCCAAAGTGAACGCGATGCCAGGGCATCTCGTTTAGATCAGGTGCTCAGGGAAGGCCTCTTTGAAAAGACAGTGCTTACGGTGAAATTGAAAGATGAGGAGAAACCAGGCAGGTGTTGTAAAGAGTGCTCCTGCCACAGGGATAGCATGTGCAAAGGCCCTGAGGCAAAAAAGGGCTCTGGGCATTTGAGGAGATGAAAGAAGTTTCCTGTGAATAGAAAGCAAGGGAGAGAATGGAAGAAGAGATGAGAAAGGAAGCCAGGAGCTAGCTTACACTGGGCTATGTGGGCCATAGCAAAGTATCTGGATCTTATTCCATATGCAGTGAGGAGGTTTTATGCACCAATATAGACTAATTATTAGGATTCGGTTCTCCTGCCTGTAACTGAGAACCCAAGTGTCAGTGACTTAAACAAGCCTGGGAGAAGGCAGTCCAGGGCTCCACTATTGGCTCCACGATGCCATTAGGGATCTAGGCTCTGTAAGCTTTCTGCTCCACCATCCTTATCACATGGCCCTATTCTCAAGTCTCTTCATGGTCTAAGATGGCTCCTGGAGCTCCAGTGACATCCACACACCAGGCACAAGAAAGATGGAGCAGGGAGGCCTCCTGGCTGACTCAGATCCCTGCAAAGAGCTTCCCAGAAGCCCTGCTGAGTGGCTTCCACTGACGTCTCATTGGCTACCCTTGGCTGCAGGGAAGCCTGGGAAATGTAGTCTTTTAGCCATGCATATTACCACCCAATATAAATTGAAGGTCTGTCAGTAAGAAAGAAGGAGAAAATGGCTGAGTGACAGGTAACAAGAAGTCTTTGCCAGAATTGGGTTCACAGGAAGCACTCATTAAAAGTCTATTTGTTCCAATAGCTACACACAACATGGGTGAGTCTCACAAACATACGGTTGAGTGAACGAAGCCAGAGCTGGAAGATTTCCTTCTCTGATTCCAGGCAAAACTAAGCTATGGTGGGTCGAAATAGGAGTTTCTCCTGGCGCATCAGTGACTGGGGAGAGCTTTCTGGGGAGCTGGAAACATGCTGGCTCTTGATCTGGGTGGCAGTTATGAAGTGGATGCTAATATGAGAATTTAGTGAGGCATCTACTTAACATTTATACTCTTTACTGCATACATGTTATGCTTCAATAATTTTTTAAAAAGGATGTTCATGCCAGATTTATCTGTCTTCTAGGAATTAACCAGAACATTTATAGATTTATTTTTATATATTCTTTTCTTTCTGGAAGGTTCTAGTGGCAGAACAATCACCAGCTTTGCTCTATCCCAGCTCCAGACCTCTCTCCTGCAAAACTTTCTCCAGTCTCCTGAGCTGGGGGTGCCCCGCCCTCCACCGAATTCCCCCAGCTCCACATCCCTTGACAGACTGTCAGGCTTCCTCTCTGCCTGGAATGAACCCCACATTTCTTACTTAGCAGAAAGCCTGGCATGTGTTTGTTGAACGAATGGACAAGTTTATGACCCATCACGCAAGCACTGAATATTTCATGTAACGAACCCTTATTTTCAGCTCATTCATCACAACTGGCTCCAAGTGTTGGAGGTAGAGATATAGAGACACCACAAATCCTGACCACAATTACAATCTTATCTCAGAATCAATGGAATGTTGAGGGAACAAAAATACCTAGGAGAAAGAGGGGATTGACTTTATGGGAGCCAATCTGGGAAGGCTTCCTGGAGGAGTCAACACTCTGAAATAGATGTTAAAAATAAATGGGAATTTGCTGCTGGCTTGAAGTGGTTGGAGAAGGAAGAGGTAGTAGAGAGGATGATGGTGCGTGCATGTGAGTCTGAAGGCTGAGTGACTTTGGCTCCGAGTGGAGTAGAAGCGGGCAGCAAGCCCAATGCCATACTGCGGTCTTCCTGCAGCATTTGTGTCTGCCTGGGGCAAGTGGGGATCCTGGGGGCTGTTGGGCTGGTGGCCTGCCTTGCAGGGCTGGGCAGTCTGGCCACTGGGAAGCTCACTTCCTTCCTTCCCACTCCCCTTCTCTCTACTTCTCACAAAGTGGTCCTGAAATGACACCAAGAGCAGCTGCTTAAGCAATTTTGCCAATTAATGGGTCTCTGAAATTAAACCGCCTACGCAGTCTGGATGAGCCTTCTCCAGGAGGGATCTCAGCAATTGTCTTCATGATAATCAGACTTGACTCGCCTTCATACACATTAATAAAAAAGCGAAGGCGTCGGGAGAGATGCCCTTTCGCAGGGAATATCGACAATATCATAATGAGGCTTGGGGAGAAGGATGCTGAGGCATGGTGCTGCATGCTCAAAACCGTTCCCCTCTGCCAACGAGGGGACTCTGGCTGGAAGCAGCTGGGCTTACAGTAAAGAATATCAATGCCAGGTAGTGAGGCTGGACTGGTCCTGGGAAAGGAAGGCAAAGGGCAGGATATGCTCAGGAAGAGCAATCAGGCGGACCTCCCAGAAGGATAATCTGGGTGGTGGCAGTGGGAGGAACAAGCCAGCGAGTGCTGAGGACTCAAGAGCAAACACACCGAGGCTGCTCATCCGCCTTTCCCCCCAACCCTGCAAGGCCCGAGGACTTCCATGTTCCTATTCACGGACATTACCAGCTGATCATGCATGCTTCCCCCAAGCCAGAAGTGCTCTCAGAATCCTCCTCAACACAACACTTCTGGTAGCGTCTATCAATTGGTTGGAATTAGACCCAGAATTAGAGTCTACTTGCCATCCAGCCTCAGAGTGTGTGTGTGTGTATACGTATATATATATATGTGTGTATATAAATATATATATTTTTTTCTTTCTTTCTTTCTTTTAGTGTCTTCCAGTCCCCCTTACTCTGCACACCTTCCACCATGGACAGCCCCCCAGCTTTTCTCCCAGTGGGCGTTGTATTTTCACAACAAGCAAAGTCTTAACAAATGAAGCTCTAATGGTGGAAATTTAAGAGTGGAGTACAGAAGTGGGGCTCTATGGCTCCCCAGGTCCTTGAGATGATAACATGTGAGGAAAGGAAACTAACAGCTGTTTACTATCTACAAATGAGAGATGTGGTGCTTTCATCTGATGTCTTGTTTAACCCTTGTATCAATTCTCCTGGAAGGTGTGCCCTCCGTTTTGCACACAGAGAACGTGAAGCTTAGCCAGGTTACACTACTCACCCAAAGTTACAGCGAGTAAGTGGCAGAGTTGGGACTGGAACCCAGGTCAGCGCGGCTCCCAAGTCTGTGTTCTTTCCACCCTATCAGGCCGAGGAGGACACACACTGTTCAGGATCCTTTGCATGGTTCCCTTGGATCAGCGATAATTCAATAAGCAAAGCATGTTCTTCCCTTGTTGAGTGTCTCATCTGCCCGGGTTATGAGAGAGAGTGGGAAGAGGAGGTGAAGGAGGAAGGGAGAGCGAGGAGGGAACGGGGTGGGTGGCGCATCACTGATCTGAGCGAACAATGTGTTAAGCACTTACTGTGTGCCCAGCAGAGTCTCTAGAGCGTGTGGGCCGCTCCTGAGAGCTACCAGGGCATTCTCGTCCCTTTACATTAAGTACGAGCTTCATGCAGCCTGTGGAGGACTGACCACATCTCAGACCCTTGAGGGTGCCGTTCACACAGCTTAACTCTAATTCTCGCAATCGTCGAGGTCTCAAAATTCTCAAGGGGCCCAGGGAGGATTGGAAAGCCAGCCTGTCTGCTGGGAGCCAGGCTCATTTCACACTCCCCACCCCAAGCAACCCTGTGCCCATCACCAAGCAGAGGGGCCACCGAGGAAGAGTGGGCTTTGTTACCTCGTAGGGGCCCCAGTGCAGCGCCCCCTGCCCTTCCCCGGAGCTGTCCCCAGCTGTGGTGCCCATATTTGTTATGGGGACAGCCCTTCTTATTTAAATGGCCCACATTCGGCTGTCCCTTCTCACATCCCCACCATCATCAGCTCTTTCAGAGCTGGACACCATATCTCTCATTTCTCTCTCTCTCTCAAAACTCCTAGCAGGGTAATTATTTTTGGAATTGGTGTACTTTCTTAAACCCTCAAATAATGTAAGGCAATAAGTGTTTGTTCCAGACCTACACTAAATATAGCACATAGCATCTCTAGCTGGAACTGCATTTTTTTCCTGCAAATTTTTCTGTATTTGCTTCTGTGTTCTTTCTGTGTGCTTGTGTGTACATGTTCACTGTCCTAGGGAAGGTGTTTGCTGGTAGTTTGGTTTTTCTTGAACCAAGTACACATACACAGTTCTAACTTACAAGGCCATGGCCAGGGTCAGATGTAAGGGTGACAGGCTTGAATCTGGGGACGTCTGTTAGGACAGAGGGTAGGACAGACCGTCTCCTTCTCACCTCCACATTAATTGCCTCTTTCCCGGCTTCACTAGCTGTAAGGGACACCCCCCTCCCCGCCTAGATTAATGAACACTCACAGTGCAGGCATCATGTGCTGGGGGCTCATTGAAACCTCATTCAACCTGGAGAAGTAGGTAATTTTAGTAACCCCATTTTCCGGTTGGAGAAACTGAGGCAGCCAAGAGCATCTGTGTGGAGTCACCCATCATTCTCCTTCCTCTGGCCCCCTATTGACAGTGATGCCCTCCAGAGGTAGCCAAACCCAGCCCCGTAAGATGCAGGCCTACAAACTTGGCTTCTTTGTTCAGCCCTCCAACACGCCGAGCCCCACAGCCCATGGCAGAGGTGACCAGCTGTCTGCCAGAAATTCGAACTTCCAGCACACAGGCCAGGCTGCTGCTCGGTCATGGACTGCATCTCCCAGGCTCCTCTGCAACTCCATGGGGCCATGTGACTGATTCTTACCAATAGGGTGTGAGCCTGCCTTATCTGCCAGTGGATACAGAGGACTCGGAGGGCCTGGAGGAGGGCAGATCCACAAGATGGGTTGAGCCTGGATTCCCAGAATCACCATGTGGAGGAAAGCTGCCCATCAGCCAGAAACGCTCTCATGGAGTTAAGCCCCTCTCTGATGATTTCAAGTTTATTTGATATAGCAACTAGCCTGATATAGCCTGACCAAAACACAATGCATGACCAGTAAAGAGCCCATGATTCCCGAAGGATTTGTCCTCATCTGCATCTGTCCAGGGCATACCTGGCCAAGGAGACCGTGTCCTCAGCAGCCTAGAATCATAGTGTCAGCACCCCGAGGGCCTATGTGTGATCTCCACCATGGTCCAGAGAGCAGCAACTTGCCCTCATCATGATTCTCCGTCTGGTGCTCATAGTGTAAAGGCAGGAGGGCATTCAATACACACACACACACGCATGCATGCAAGCACATGCAGCACATGCAGCACGGGGACAGAGAAGAAATGACAGTGCTGCTTTCTGTATCTCAAGGTCTGTGTGTGTTTTCCTTCTTACAAACCAAGCCTCCTCGGCCAAGTCCCTCTGCTGTGCCTACCTCTCCTGACACCTCCAGAAGGAGCGGGGAGGGGCTCAGGCTGATGAAGGAGACTGCCCTGGACCCCAGCCACCAGACCCTGCCCGTGTTCCCAAGGGCCACACCAGCTCAAGCAGCTACGGTGCTGGGAAAAACCTGAGCTCGGAGACATAAAGACAGAAAACACAATGTTTTATTAGTGCTTGAGACGTTTATTTCCCGAGTTAACAACAATAATAAACTCGTTTACGGCTGTGAGTTTCATTGCCTTCCCCGGTGGGGCTCCCACCTGCTGCAGTTCATCCTGTGCGGCTCCCGAGGGTGGAGAGGCTAGCCTGGCAGCTGGCACGGGCGGGCACTGCCTCCTGGCAGCTGGGAGGGCCCAGGCAGGGGTTCCCAGGGGGCTGTAGTGTCAGCATGGGTCCCGCCTCCATGCCGGGAGAGAGGCTCGCTCCCCACAGGGGGCCCATCGGCAACCAGGTGTTAGCAGAGGTTTCTGGGCTCTCATCTGTCTGTTGTGCAGGTGTCTGTTTCCAATCAGAGAATAAAACGGGGGTCCTAACTCAGGTGACTTATTTGAGGGAAACCAAAATTTAACGTCAAGTATGGTTTGACCTTCACGCAGACGAATGAGGCTCCCCGAGCGTAGACTTTAGGAGGTGCTCACTCTGAGGGTCGGGCAAACGTCTTCTTAGATGCGTGTCTCAGCACCTCCCCTAGTCCCGGCCTGGCCTTCATGTTCCCTCCGTTGACAAGCACATGGGACCTCAAGACCTTTTTCTCCCAGTCTTGCTTGGGAAAGTGGTCATTCTTTTTCCTTTTCTAAATCTCGCTGTGGCGGCCACCCCGCTTCTCAAGATGCCAGGATCCGTGGGCTGGAGAAATAAATGCAGGGGGTGAAGCTGAGACTTTGCAGGCCCTGTGGCCCTTCTTAGGACCGGGAACTGAGAGGGGTGCAGAGAGAACGGACACGGGGGCGAGGCATTTTACGAATTTATGAAGATGTGACACACCTTATGTTGCTGTTGTTTTTTAAAAATTCACTCAAAATAACTATCCTCCTGTTGGTGCTAACTTCTTCCCTGGTTTTAATTGCTCCTTTGCACCTCATCCTCTTGGCTCTTATAGATTTGCTTTGCCTGATACTTCTTTGCCTGAAGATTTGAAAAGTTCTGAAGTTGTGTTTGAGTGAGGGGTGGGCAGGGGCAGGAGGGAGGCTGTGGGAGTCCTGCTGTGTCCCCCCATACTGAGGGTTTTCAAACTGGAGTCTGTGTCAGAATTCCCTGGAGGGCAGTCTGTTGCTGGGCCCCGCCCCCAGACTCTCTGACTCAAAAGGTCGGGGGTGGGGCTGGAGAATTTGCATTTCTAGTGATGCTGACACTGCAGGACCGGGGACCCTATCTGGGGATTTATTGTGTTCAGGCAGAAGAGCACTGGAACTAGTCAGACCTGAGTTCCAATCCAGCTCTACTGTTTATCCACTGTGTGAGCTTGGGCAAGTCATTCGAAACTCTGAGCTCGTAGTAATAACTCTCATAATAGCAACAGTGAAATGTATTGATCATGTGCCAGGAGCTGTGCCATCTTCTTTATTGAGCATCATCTCTTTTAATCCTCACACTATCATAAAAGAGGTCAGTATCTTTAGCAGCTCCATTTTATGGATGTAAAGATGGAGGCTCAGGAGTTAGGAAAATTTTCCAAGTTCACTCTGCTGGCAAGTGGAGGAGGCAAGGATTGAAATGAGGTCTGACAGTAGCGCCGACAGATGGAGCCGTCATCGTACAGCAGGTCTGTTTCTGACGCATGGAGAAGAGAACAGCCCATCATCATGGCAGGACCCACACTTCCTGCTCGGATGCCCTGACAAGGTGAGTGTTTTCCTGGTCAGAGGCCTCACTGTGGTGACCCAGCATCTCCGGGGGCCCTTTGAGAACTCTTTCCACCCCTGTGTCCAGGCAGTTAGCTCTAAAGCATTTTCCGTGGCACTCATAGACCCATCAGCACCAGCCCGGATGCAGAGACGGAATCTCATGATTTTTGCATACTGTCTGCACTTCTCAAAAGTACAGTTACCATCATGTTTGCCCCATACCTTTACTACTGCCATTGTCATGCAAAGGAAGCACGCTCATAAACACCTGTGCACCATGCAGGGTAATGTAAAATGGGGTGTTCTGGGGTACACCTTCCAAGTAGAGAAGCAGCAGGGTGCTCCCATCCTGGAGCCTGGATTCTCTCTCAGAGAGCACATTCAGGCCTGGCTCACTGGACTGGATGCGCTGTGGAAAGACTCCTGCCTCCATAATGGTCCACCTCGTTGTAGGAAAGGGGTCCAGGGAACAGCTCGTCAACTGTGTGAAGAAGAGGCCTGCGGTCCTGGGGCTGGGCCGCCATCTTGGGGAAAGCCTCCAGGGCCACCCAGATTTGCTCTCCTAAACCACTACCATTCTCAATAAGATGCCACCATCCTCTTCTCAGTTATGCCCCTCTTTTAAACCAAGAACCCATAGGTCATAACCACCTTGCGAAGGAAGGACAAAGGGCTGGATTCTGCACAAACCGAAGCTGTCAGAACACGCGTTCCCGGGTGGCAGGCTGTGCTTTCTGTTTTTCCTCCATGCCCCCTGAAACCCTGGTTGGGCACATATCCAGTGAACACATGTTGGAGGAAGGAGATGGGTGGACAGTCCCTAGAACAGGGGGCCTAGCTGCCGACCTTTGTGAGTTTGTTGCTTTTCACACCATTGCCTTCCTCCTCCTAATGGTCTCCATTGCATATATCTCAGCAGGCATTTTTAATCAGAATAAATTAAAATAAGTTGGTTTGAAAATGTCACTGCCTCTTTGGATGCCTTGAGGGTCAGGCATGTCGCGATGTCACTAACAGTGTAGAGAATCTTGGCTTCAGTTAAAGAAAGAAAAGACAGCAGTGATGGATGAAGAGTAGAGGAAAGAGGACTTCCTCTCTCACTGACTGTGTGAGTTTGGGTAGGTCACTGATGCTTCTGTCTCCCCATCTATGAAATGGGGATGAGAATAGAGGACCTCCCCTACAAGATGTTGTATGGACAAGCTGCCGGCTTGGAGTAGATGCTTGACTAGTATTAGTGGGGAAAAGAAATAACTGTTATAATTATCTCCCATATTGGAAAAGAACTTTAGTTTCAGAGCAGTTTCAAATATGTTACAGGGCCTACTGAGGGTCAATGATGAACTGAAGCATAAACAGAGAGTGAGCCCTTGGCCCAGCAACCATGGGGAACAGGTTCTATGGGTGTCTGGGGAACAGTTGAAGTCATGTCTGATCTCGGCACAAAATGATGCTGACCGCTGCCAGCCTGTTAGTTCTTTTGGTTCTATCAGGAATGGAGATCTAATTAAATGCTGATTTGTCTTCAAGAACTTTGAAATGCCCTTTTCACTCCGAGAGCACAAATCAACTTGCCAGGAAATAGGAAGTTGCTTCCCTGGGCACAGAGAAAATATTCCAAAGCACAATTCTGGTTTTCTGAATTATTTAATCCTTATGTCTCTGCCTCTCCTGCAATGTGACACGCACACATCCCAACAAATGTCAAGTGATGAAGACATAACTATTAGAAACACCCATACGTGGTCGAGTTAGAGAAAATGCCGCACTCCTCCAGAACTCTATTCTGCACACCAGCAAAGCTGGGGATGATTTTTTCTGACCTCCAGACTCCCCTCCCACCGGGCCATGAGTCTCTCAGCCCCACAAACAGTCCCCAGACCCACCATCAGAGGTGCTGATTCAGGCGGTCAGGAAGGGGCCAGGAATCTGCATTTGAACAAATTGCTCTGATGATGCTAATGCTGGGGTAGGAAGATCACACCTTTTGAGACCGCTCTAGCCTTTACCGTCCAGGTATTGATGAATGCCCGCAGCAAGCCAACTAGGGTAAATCACTTTCCCCTCGCCTGCAATTGGATCCCTCAGGATTCACACCTTGGAGGAAGCAGAATGTTTCCTTGACAACAGAGGACTAATTTAGAAGTCCCTGTGAACAGGTGGGAGACAGGAAGGGACAACAGAAGCAACATGGACAGGTGCCAAGTTGAGACAACAGGCTCTTGGCAGCCCCAGGAGCACACACTGGAGGGGAGGAGCCTTGGGGCTCAGGCAGAGTGATGCTGGCCAAGGGAGCCCACAGCTCCATCTGGAAGGAGGGAGGCCCTAATGAATTTCCAGGGGCAGGTCACTGAAAGTCTGTCCTGAAGCTAATTTTCGGAATTAAACTTTATTGAAAGAAGCTGTGGTCAGAAGGAAACTTTGGTTTTGAATAACTCATTTGAATAGGAAACTCAAATGGAGAAGGCAGGCCCCGAGGCCAGCATCTGGCCAGATGTGGGGCTCCCAGAAGAGGACTTGACAGGCAGATGAATCTGGAGAGAGCTCACACATGGAGGGAACTGGCCCAGGTTCGTGACATCCATTCTTAGCAAGTTCTTTTCGGGCTACTTGGGTCTGGTCCCGGGCCCGCTCTGGTTTCCTCTCCCACCGCTCCCCTTGGGGGACTCTGCTCCATCCAGCCTTCAGCCACTGCCCACGTCTCATGACGCTCTACCTTGTCTTATGCAAGTTACTGTGTCTGTCCAAATTCTGTCGTCCTCCCCAGACCCAGCTCAGATCTGCTCTTCAAGGGCTTTCCCTAACCACGCCAGCAGAATGCGCCCTGCCTCTCACAAATCTCATCTCCTTGTATCTGCCTCATATTGCCAGCTGGGGGGCCTGCACCTCCAGGGCGAGGGCCAGAGGTTTCAGACAGCCTTTGAGGAGCAGGCACCTCATGATGGGGCCTGAATCATGCTGCTTCTACGGCTACTCTTATAGTTGGCACAAAGGTGCTCACCTTGACTGCACGTGAGCACCACCTAGGGAGCTCTAAACAGTGCTGATGCCTGACCCCGCCCCGACCCATCCAAACCAAATCTCTGTGGGGCAACAAGGTCATTTCAAAAGCTTGCAGGTTATTCTGGTGAACAGTGGAGGCTGAGAACCACTGCAACAGGCTTTTCCTCATCCTTAGCCGTGGAGGGGCAATTAGAGAATAACACCAATTCCCTTGCATTCTGTAAGAGTTCAATATACGGTAGCTACTCTTGCTCTTTTCTGATCTCTACTCCTTCAAGAATGGGGAAAAATAATGGGGACTCGATAAGGACTTAAACGAGCCAAAGACCCAAGGACAATCGCCAAGGATGGCAAATACTATGTAGCCATTCCTTCACACCACGCCCTTGACAGGCTTTGCTAATCGATTGAGGCACACTCTCCCTCTGAACTAGAAACGTCCTCATGGTGTTTCACTGCTCTGTGCTCCAGGCAGCTCCAATCAATTGGAGCTGGCATCCTCGTTGATGCCTATTATCCCTGGTTTAGAGAGACAGCACCATCGGGTTAAGGAGGAGCAGGGATAGTAAGTGTAATGCCCTGTTTTTTTAAGGTTACATCAGGGAGGCCAACCCTCGTCTTCCTCTAAACATCCTTTGAGGTCCTCACAGTCTAATCTTAGATGACAAAGGCAATTCTGAGTTTCTTTGAATTGAATTAGCTTGTTACTCTTTCTTAGAAATTGGGTGTGTTCTCTGCTCAGCTCTCTGGGCTGATGTAGGGAAAGGAGGGCTGAGCAGAGAGAGTAGGGCATCAGATAAGGATGGTGTAAGTCTGCTTTTAAACAAAGATGACAACCTTCTCAACTTCTCTACCACTTGAGCGTGTTCTGGAAATAATCAAGCCAAATTTCTTCTTCTTTCTTATATCAGATTCCTTATGGTCTTTCTCCTCCAAAGACCTGACTGCTGGCTTCCTAACAGGGTTACCAATCTTGGTTCCACTTTTCAAACTGTGTTCCCAATGCCCTTGCTTACTCTTCTCACCCTGGCATTCAAGGCCCCACACCACCTGGCCCCAGCCTAACCTTCCAGCCTGATCTCCCTTTTCACCTACTCCAGGTTCTGGCCACACCACTACTGACTCTCTCCTGAATGTGTCTGGTCCTCCATGCTATTATCTGCACCTGAAATGTCCTTGCTTCCATTTCTGTCTGCTAAGATCTGACTCGACATTAAGACACACTCAACTCAGCCTCCTGCAGGAGGCCCCCCATCTCACTGAGTTTCCTGCATCTCTCCTCTTATTCTCCCATTTAGCTCAGTGTGTCCTTCCATTTTAGCCAAGGGAAGGGTATGGCCATTTCTTAGGCCACTACCAAGTGCCAGGTCCTATCCTAGGCAGCAGTTTTAGGAGTCTTATCAGCCTTCCTGTTTCTTAGATTATGCTTTCTACGTATTATTAATGAGACAATTGGTGACCTTCATGGTGCAGTGATTTATCCCAGGTAGCAGGGCTAGTAAGCACCAGAACTGGGAGCAGAGCCCATGTCTCCTGTGCCTTCCCAGCCTCTGTTTTTTTATTCTGTCCTCCTTTCTTTCCAAGGCAGAATTTCCCCTTGTCTGCCTTGTACACAGGATTTGCAGTCAGATAAAAAATGTTCAGGGCCCTGATCACCAATTTAGTTACTATGCTGTTTTGACAGTTGACTTAACCTCTCTGGCCTTGTTTCTTCATCTCTCAAAGAGGCTTAAAATAATACCCGCCCTGCCCAGCTCGCAGAGGACAACTCCTCTCTGTGGGTTGTGAGCCTTGTCACACTCATCTCTGTACCTCCATGGCACTTGGTTGGCACTGGGCCTAACACAGTAGCACTCAGTAATTCAATTAAACGAGAGTGAACTGAATGAGCGAATAGGTTAGAGAAAAAACCCAAACACTTCAATATGGGGTCCAGAATTGATTGTTCCCCACAGCATCACCTGGAGTGGGTTTTGATCACATTATCTTCTAGCTACAAGTTTGCTATTCGCTTTGTTTAGCAAATTCCTTCACAAGAAGGCGGGGAGGGAGCCTGGACAGGCAGGGGAAGGGTGTGGGAAGACGCTGGAATCCGAGAAGGAGCTCAGATTGTTGGTTGAACATATTGCTGTCTGTGTGGAAAATGTTCACAGCAGTTACAACTCTGGATGAATATGCATTAGCGGCGGTGCTGTAATTTGCCGGCGCGCACCACGCCGCACTCGGAGACTTGGCAAGATGGGTAATTATCTCCACATTATGTGCCTTGTCTCCTTCTCTTCTTAATTAAGTAACTAATCTGGTGGAGGAGAGCTCTGTTTGTGTTTGTTTGGCAGGTGCAGCCTCGTGACAGTTGTCTGGAGAAGTTTCTTGGAAATTTATGAGACTTTCAAAAAACAAACTGCTCGGAGCTGAGCCGACCTGCTGGAGCCTGGGAGGATCAGAGTCAGGCCTCTCTTGGAGCACAAGGCAGTGTGGCAGTCTCCGCTTCTCCCAGGCTGTGGGGCTCCTGCTGGCGGGCCTGCGCTGGGGGGAGGTGGGGCTGTGACCTTCCAGGGTGGTCCCAGGCTGGCAGGAAGCTGGGTGCTCCAAAGGGTGAGTGCTCCTCATGAAAACGAGAGAGGTGAGGCCAGAATTAGAACAGCAGTATGTTCTCCCTTCTACCTTGTTTCCCTCTGGATTTCTCTATTTGAGCAGATTTTTCCCTTGGCTCTTCCAAGGTCTCTATCAAGGAATTGATTAAACAAGCTAAGTGCTGACCACTTATTGAAGACTGGCCAGGTGGCTCATAGGCACACCTGCTGACGTAAACGTGCTTGGCTGGACCGGATGGGACTAACACAGACGACCCAGGCCAGTGCCCCGAGAGGTGTTGGGTCCCACAGTACTGCAGCATGGTCACTCAGCCCAGTGCCCAGACCACCACTCGGATAGCTCCTCCAGGCTGCCCAAAAACCAGAGAAGACTGGCCCAGGAGAGTGAAGGATGGCAGAGCTTCTTCTGAGGTCCATGGATTAGTTGCCAGAGAGAGGTGGAACGAGCCAGGCCAGAAATGTAGGATGCTGCAGATCCAGGCATGGCATTTGAGGGAGCTTCTGAGGAAGGGCTAGTGGCCACGCTGAATCTTGCGGGCACACTTGTGTGGGTCACAGACAGTGTTGTCAGTCACGAGGAGAGTCTACTGAACCGTAGGATGCACAAGGCAGACACAGTGCGGGCTGTTCTGCTCAGGTGGCTGTGCTGACCCATGAGGGCCTTGCTCTGACCCTTAAGTTCTGGTTTTTCACTTGAAGTAATGGGCTTGCCTTCTGCGTATTTGTGCACCCTCCCACACACACACCAGTTCCATGAAATAAGCTGTCAGACTCCTCTCATGGGTGGCCTGCCTCAGGGGGCCCTGTGGTGCTGTGGGAGGTAGAATTCTAAGATGGTCCCCCAAGATTACCGGGTCCTAGTGCCCACATGCTTTCTCCTCTCAGTCAACCCCTAATCTTGGTCCTGCTGTGCAGGGATTTTGCAGATGCAATTCTGATCCCTAATCAGTTGACCTGAAAATAGAGAGATTAGGGGTGGGGCTGACCTAATCACGCAGGCCCTTTAAAAGCAGAGAGTTTACGCCATCTTGTTGCCAAAGAGAACATCAGAGATTTGAAGCAAGGGAAGGGTTCAGTATGCCATTTCTGGCTTGAAGTTGGAGGGGCCACATGGCAAGAAATTTGGGTGGCCTCTAGAAGCTGAGAGCAGTCCCCTAGTGACAGCCAGCCAGAGAACAGGGTCCTCAGTCTTACAACCACAGGAAATGAATTCTGCCAACAACAAGAATGAGCTCGAAAGTGGGCGTTTCCTCAGAGCCTCCAGATGAGAACTCAGCTTGGCCGATACCTTGATTTCAGTTGTGTTGTGCGCTGAGCGGAGAACTCGGTCATCCTGGGCCAGGCTGCTGACCAGCACAACCACTCGCTAATGAATGGGCGCTGCTGGAAGCCACCGTATTTGTGTTAATTTGTTATGCAGCTATAGAAAACTGATACAGATGTTAGGCCTCCCATGTAGCCTATGGGAAAATGGCATAAAGAGACACTGCCATTTCTTTTACCATCTAGGCACATGGGGACCTGGACCCTAGTCCAGGTTTTACCACTGGTTTGCTTAGTGATCCCTGGGCAAGTCATGTCCCTTCTCTGGGCCTCGATTTCCTCTTCTGTAACAGTAGGAATGGAATTCCGTATTCCTTAAAGTCCCTCATAGATGCTATCCCAATTGTGGTATAGAAATGAACGTAAAGAAATGCATGGAGATGACCACCTAGAGGTCATAGCTTCCTTTGCATAAGATCTCTGCTTCAAGGTCAGAGCAATTCTCTCCTGGGACTGTTTCTGTAGTGCTGTACTCTGTTCAGGAAAATGGAGGACCCTGTTCTCTTGGCTATGCAAGTTCCACGTGATGTGGGCCCAGCCTAACTTCTGAGCCCGGGTCTCCTGAGCTTCACCTACGTACCACATACTGCCATCAGTTATTGCATTCATTCTCTCTTCCTCCATTTCCTGTGTTCTCTGTCTCTGTTATCAACCCAAAATTAGACAAACTTCCCTTCTTCCAGGGCTTAGCTCTAGACTTTCCTTCTTCAGGCAGCCTTCCTGGCATCTCTATATGAGTAAGGCTCTCCTTTGGTGGTAATGATGAGAAACTCAACTCAAACTAACTTGAGAAGAAAAAATGGAAACTAGTGATTCCTGTAACTACGGGGTCTAAGGTTAACTTTAGGTACAGATGGGTCCAGAGGAACAAGGTGTGTCATCAGGACTTTGCCTGTCCCTATCCATCTCTTTTCTTTGTTTCCATGAGTCCGGGTCCTTCTTCACGTGGGATAAAGAAGTATGGCCCCTGGTAGCCCCAAACTTGCTTCCCTATGGCTTGAAATTCAAAAGGAAGAAGTATCCTTTCTCCCCAAACATCTCTATATTAAGATCAGAGAAGACTAGTCCTGCCTGGCTCAGTATACGTCCTGAACCAATCACTGTGTTCAAGTAGTAGATACTTCTCTGATTGGTCAGTGGGGTGTCTGTCTGAGCCTTGGTGGAGGAAGGGGAGCTGTGACTGATAACCTCACCCTGACCATGTGGACTGGAGAATGTGTAGTCCTCCAGGAAAAAGCAGGATGACTGGAACAAGTGAAAAAGGGGAGCTGGTCTGAGAGAAACAAGAAATGCCATCCTATCTTCACCTCCTTCGCTCTGGACTTCCATTGGCTTCCCATCTTTCCATTTGCTTTGTCATAATCACACGCTGCCTTGCACAGGAGATGTGTGTGTGGCCAATCTGATCATTTACTCACACAGCAATTTATATATGCAGAGAAAATATAACTGGTTGATTTTTGCATATCTAACCATATTTTCCTCCCAATATTGGTGAGCAAGGGAAAAAAATTAATTGTCTCACATGATTGACTATAGTTGACTCTGATCATTTTAAACAGTCTTATTAGGAAGAGTTTTACTCATTTAAGTAAAAACACAGCCACTGCACTTGCTAAGATGAGGTTCAGGTGTGCAAATAGAGAGAGAGGCTTATAAATCTTTGGAAATCCACGTTTGTCGGGGGCGATGAATCTGAATCCCTGTGCAGAGTTTTCTCTGTCGCCTGCCCTCCTGTGTTGTTTGCCCTGGGCGCACTCACCGCCAGAGCTTATGGATGGCAGGGGAAGACCTTGGCTTGGCCAGGTCCCATGGACACCCTTGGCCGACTTGGCCTCTCAACAGTCACAGGATGCAGTCCTGTAGGGTCCAGCCGGGCCTGTGTCTGGCCCACCGGCCCTGCAGTCCACTCCTAGCCTCACTTCTCTCTGCTGCAGTGGCCCATATAGTAGGGGGAGTGCGGGGGTTTGTACTCATCCTATCTCCCCCTTTCTATCTCCAAATCTTTGCTGAGCCTTAACCATGAACAGGGCACATGATCTGTCTACTCATTAGGAGGACTCTGTGAACCGAGGCGGTTGATATGCTAATGAGGGAGACAAAGGAATTTAGAAATCCTCTCTGAGACAATAGCTTGGTTTACAAAACTATTGCCTTGATACATAATCCTATTTGGTGTGTCAATAACTGAATATTGCCTCAATCTTTCTTGCTGCGTCTGTTTTGAAATAGTCTAATCTCCTTCCAGGCAGACAGTTCCCTGGGAGGAAGGGGGAAGATCACTCTCCAAGAAGGCAAAAGGGAAAGCACATTAAAAATTAAAAACATCAGCCATACCACATGTGTGCCACTTGATTCCTCTGCCAAATTGCCTGATCTTGAAAGCAGGAGCCACATGGCACCCTATAGCACCCAATGCAATGCCCGTCGCTGAGCTGTCACTCAGTCAGTGTTCCCTGGATGGGTAGAACAAAACTTAGATGACCTCGCTTTGTAAAGTACCCTGTGCCATTAACACCATTGATTAATTCCTTCATCAGGCAGTTTCCGGGTACCTGCTCTGTACCAGGCACTGTGCTAGGTGCTACGAATACAAAGATGGATTGAAGTTGGAAGACATGCTGTTTGCTGAAATGCCCACAATTCCAACAGCCACCTCAAATTGGGGGGACTACTGGGTAACGAAGTGGATGTTAGAAATCCCCTGGGAGTTCCTATCTGCCTCCCATGCTGCCCTCCAGGTCTTGGCTGCTTGAAATGCTCTGCAGATCTCCAATGCTCCGGTTCCTTCTCTCCTCCCTTGTTGATGTCGAGCATGCAAAGACCTCTGTTTCTTAGAACATGTTTAATGTGTCATTGCTTGACCTGATCTATAAATATTGGTGCCCGCAGTGCCAACTCCCTGATGCTTGATGGGGAGGCCACCCTGAAAGTGCGGTTCAGTTGAGCACCTGATTTATTTCTTGGGTTACAGATGAGTGAGAATTCTTAATGGAAGTAGCTTCTTTAGTGACCCAGGAAATGTGGAGAGGGCTGAAGCTCACTAAATCCTTTCCTCCTTGATTTTTTTTGGCCATAACTGGTCTGCACTTTATGGTTTCCACTCAAAGACAGACGTGCCCAGGGATTGATTCTGGCTTTGAGAAGCTCACCACAAGCTGAGTGTAAATTTCAGATCCATTGTAGCTAAAATAAGCAAATGAGGCTGCAGTAATTTTAGGACGGCAAATGGATGATTGCAAAGTGGACTGGAAGGATGCTGTTTTGAAGACAAAGAAGGGCAAAAGTTTGCCAAAGGGCTTTGCCAGAGATGACTCAACTGCTGAGCAATTTGGGACCTGGAAACATTCTCCAGCAGAGTGGGATGGAAGGAACACCAAACTTGGAGAATGGAATTTAAATTCTGGGCCTGGATCTGCCACTGACTAGCTATGTGACCTTGGGAGAGTCACTGTTCGTCTCTGGGTTTTTCTTCATTGGTAAAACAAGGCAATTGGACTTAAAAATCTCCAAAATTCTTTCCAGATCCAGGAGAATTTGTGGTCCAGCTGAGATTTCCTTGCTTTGGCACATTTGCAGATCTGCATGGTCTTCAAATTGGCCTCATTGTAATGGTCACTTGAAGTACTTTATTGCCAACCTTTTGCCTACACAGAGGAAATGGCTGTCACGCAGGAGTAAGTGGTGGGGCAAAATAGGGCTGTACCTGGTTCTGTGTCCAATGAGTCTCTTTTTTAAAGACAATTTCTAGACACGTGATTGGGTTAAAGCATTCTCTTGGGGTCAGGTAGCTGACCAATAAAAAGGAAAATGGACAGGATTTTGTGACTGAATCTAGTTCTTGACCTGTTGGCCACCTGTGAGATCTTGGACAACCTTTGCTAGACTCAGCATCCTCATCCAATGAGGAGACTTTCTCTAGAATCCCTTCCAGTTCTCGTGTGCTACCGTGCCATTATGGTGCAGGGCAGAGCCATCCTCATTAAAACAAAACACAAAACCTTGAACTCTCTAGGGCTTGAGAGGAGCAAAAATTTCTGCAGGAGACTGGAACATCTCTCCTGGGAGCAGAAATCAAAGTGCATCCTGCAGGGAGGCAAGACTAAGCGAGAACAGCTGAGAACTCTTAGCACAGCCACTCCTTCCCAGGGTGTCTGCCTTGGGGGCTTTGGGTTGGCTTTAATGAGGGCTGCTGTTCCTTATAGAAATCCACTGGTCGGTCACAGTGTGCTGTCCGAGACCAGAATAGGTTTCAGAATGGTGCAGAGAAAGAATGACAACTTGATCATGCACAGTGAACTGCTATTTACTGAGCACCTACTAAGCGTCAGCCTCTGTGTTTCATTCTTTGGGTTGCCAAAACCCAAATCCACTTCCTATGGGCGAGACTTGGTGGGAGGCAAAGCCCTGCCTTCCACCTTGGAAAGCAAATAGGGAAAGATGCTTCTTCCCTAGTCATTGGAGTGTTTAGGGTGTGGACACCTGGCCCAGGCCCCGTCAGGCAGATGCTCCTGCCTGTACTTTGAATTGTGACAAATAACTGAAGACAAAGGGACCACTGGAATGGACTCATGGCAGTCTAGAGGCAGCGAGCATGGGGCAAGTACCCTAGACAGTTTGATCTTCCAAAAAGGTGGCTATACCATCCACTGCTTGGCTGTCTGCAGCTGCTTTAGTTTTTTCCACTTTCCAAGTCCTATTCTTCAGATTCCTGGTGATTCTGAGAGTCATTTCTGCTTGTGGTAACCAGAGCAGGTTTCTGTTGTTTGCAGTCCAGATTCCGGGCTGATACTCTGCTCTTACCCTGTGATAACCCTCTGGGGAACATTTGGTGTCATTGAAAACCTTGGTCCCCATTTTGCTCCAGTCACTATGATGACCAGTTCTGAGCAGGCTTTACCAACATTGCTCTGCAGCTCTCACTTCCTACCCTGGAGCCTCTGTGATGCCAAAGCATGAAGAGCCTGGGGAAGCCAGAGTGCAGGACGGTAGCCACGCAGCCACCGTTGACTAGTGAGGAACAGAAGCCAGTGGAGGGTGTTCTCTCTGTCCCTCCTCCAGGTGGACAGTTCTGTGATGTATTTCATAAGCATGCTCAGAAGGTCACTCCAGCGGTGGCCTATTAAGTAATACTGATTGTACAGGATTCCCACCTTGCATGTCCCACTGGCTGGTCCTTCACTCCAGTTGCTTGGATCTCTTCCAAAATAAATGATCTGCAGAGAAGGCTGTTTCCCGGGCTCTCCTTTTGGGGGAACTGAGGCTCAGACAGGAACTGAGATAGGGAGATCCTAGGGAACTTTTTTTCAGATCACACAAAGCACAGAACTAAGGCTCGAATCTGGGTCCCTTTGACTCCAAAGTCTTTGATCTCTTCCTTTCCACCGCGTCTAATGTTGGTAATGAGTGAGGAGTGTGGGGTGGGTCCCTTGAGTCAGTGCTCTGGGGCAGGGTGGGGAGGAGGACTCTGGCTGGCCCGAGGGAAGGACACAGTTCTGGGGTCCTTACCCTGGTGCCGGCAGCTGAATACACTGAAGCGTCTCTTACTTCTGGATAGTTCTGTTCCTGTCTATAGAAGTTTACCTTTTTTTTTTTTTTTTTTGCACTTGTCTTTTCTCCCCCTGCTTTGAATATAAATACTAGAATGTGAATCAAGAGACCCAGAGTTCAGTCTCAAGTCCACCACCAACTTGCTGTTTGACCATAGAACAAGGCACCTTCTCTGGCCCCCTGGATCCTCTCTGGCCAGGTGGGTGGTTCCCAAGTGTTAGTCTGGGGTGGCCATGCCAGTCACCTATGAGGGGGGTGGGCGGTGGAGGTGGAGGGGTGGTGCTTACTGAAAATACAGATTCCCAAGTTCCATCCCCCAAGATTCTGATCCAGTGCACCAGGTGCAGCCCAGATGTCTGTATTTTTAACAGCTTTCTCGGGTTTTAACAAGTTTCTCTCTCTCCTTCTCTATGTTGATCTCTCTCTCAACTCCTTGATTTGGAAATGATTAGGGAATTCCAAAAGGCAGTTCCACTTCCAGATATCTCCCCTATGAGCCTATCACAAGCCCTGTGGTTTCCACCTTTCAGAGCAGGTGTTGTCTCCAGGAGGCGTCTGTCAAAATACCACTGAGTTACCCCGGGGGGTAACATGTGATCACTGCAGCATCCATAACATCACACAGATTGCTTTACTGTGTCAGGTAGCAAATCTGCTTCAAAGACCAGGGTCCGAGGATGCTAGCACCATGGAACCCCTGTGGGCAGGGTGTTTTCTGAGTAGCGAGGGGGAAGCTTTGTGAGCACTGAAGACCAGAGTCTGGCTGCTGAAAGGGAGATGCCAGTGTGAAAAGGGCCAACAGGGGAGGATGGCAGGGTTCACTTACCTTACCTAGACCAAGGACGGGCAGGAAGGATCACCAGGAAGGTGATGATGAAGAAGCAGAGAAGGCTGAGGCCACAGCGGAAGTCTCTGGGTTCACATCCTGGTGTCACCTCTGCATGACCTTGGGGAAGTTACAGTACTCCCCTTTCTCTGAGAACGCCTCTCTCTCTCTGTCTCTCTTTCTCTGTTTCTCTCTCTCTTATACCTGCCATGCACCAGGGTAGGTTCCCCATAGGCTTGGCTGTTCTACACTGTTGCACCCCCATAGCTGATAGGACTGGGGGTCACTATCCAGACAGAGCTGCCCAGGGTCTCTCACTTTGCATGTGGAATTTGGCCTGAGAGATTCAAGTCTCTAGAGGCCGGAAGCAGAAGGATGGTGGTCTGAGGATGTCAGGCCGTAGCCCCAGTGCTTTCCTGAAGCAGCATCTTATCTGTGGGTTCTGGGAGGCATGCTGTATCTCTACAAAAGACAAACAGGTAAACGACTCATGTTTTTTGCTTAGACTAGTCTGATTTCTGTTGCTTGCAATCCAATAGTCCCAACCAAGCCCTCCCTTCCTCTGAGTGTAGAGCAGGCGGTGGCAGCTGACAGGCCATGGTGAGGAGTGGGACATTGGGTAAGGGTGTCCCATTTACCAAGGAAATGCCCTGTGGTTCCTGCCGAAACTTTGCAGCAGACTCCCAGCCAGCCACTATTCCCAGAGCAATATTTTCAAAGCATTTCTTACAGAGCCTTACCTTGGAGAATGATGATGGCCCTTCTCTCTTCACCCGTTTGTCAACGTGCCAAGAGAATTTTGCAGAGCCTAAACTATGCAAACCAGTGCTTCTCAAACTCTACCTGAGATAAACGCTGGAATGCTGGTCCTGAGGCCGCAGGATGGAGCTCCCACATGATGTGGATGCTGCTGGTCCAAGGGCCATGCTTGGAACAGCAAGGATTTAGACTCGCTATGATAGGAATGACAAATGAGTGGCCAATTAGAACCCAAAAATCATCCAACAGGGTTGAAACCAAGTAACTATCCTATTAGGGGCAAAAAAACCTCACTAGTTTTAATTAATGAAAAAAAATCTGAATAGAGCAACCTTGTTAACAAATACCATTTTATTCCTTCCAACAGTACACTGGGAATAGTTGGCTTCTCAGAGAAAGAAGGAATAGATAAGCACACGTTCAATTAGCATATCAATGACCGGTAATTAAAAAGAGGTTTCTAAAGAGCCGGAAGATATTTAAACAGTTTTTTCTCCCCCTCGAAAATTCTCAAATAGTTTAGATATCTCCGGTTTCTTTTGCTTGCTTATATTTATTATTCGGCCAGAGTCTGTCTTACAAAAGGACAGAGCGACATTAAACTTTCGCGTCTCCCCGCTGCAACGCTCGCGGATTCCTCAGCAAGGCAGCCCCGCTGGCGGTGCCAATCTCCTTACCGAAGACACTGCTTTTGTTTTATTTTTCCCTTTCAAGAAACTGACATCTTAGCGCCTCATATCCATCTTAGTTTAAACAAATGTTTTGATTACATCCGAGTGAGAGCCCAACAAAAGCTGTTGGGACTGAACTGACGCATTTGCTATTAGTTTTAGACAATTTGTTCTAATATTGTCTGGAATCATTCGTTTATACACCCATACAGATTTGATTACTTTACTTGTTTCATTAATCTTTATTTGTTTAATCATCTGCTTAATCTGTTTAATCATTGGTTTAAGTGGAAAGATTACATGAAGATGTTTAGTGTGGGCTCATACAGGCATTCTGACGTGGAGCCCAGAGTTCCTTTCCGACCATTTATTACATTCTTTTATGGGGCTTCATGAGCCACTTTAAAGCCTGTAGGATGCTTCAGGGAATTCAGTAATTTAGTAGTTCTTCACCACTGAACATGATATATTTTTTAAAATGTTATTTAAATAAGCAATATTTGTGGAATAATTCGACTTCCATTCTGGGCTCGCAGTTCCTGCTCTCAACCAAATGCAATATTTGAGTTGGCACTGAGACCGTTCTTTAAGAAACTGGGAAGGGCTGGGAGACTGGGAGTGTCCTCAGGGATGGGAGAGCGGTTTCTTCTCTTTAGGCTTGTTTGCGCTGAGAGTCCAAGGTGGTTCTTGTGTGAAAGTGTGAGATGCGACATCGCACTGTAACTGTCAGGAATGTTGAGTCCCTCATGTCCCGCCACGTGAGAGGTGTCTACCAGATGTGGGCGTGTTAACGCTGACTGAGAGACCCCTTGGGAGCCATCGTGAACATGCATAGTTTCCCTTGCATCCCATCCATTTAATAAAATGGTCACCGTTCTCTATGGTGACTGGTTTTTATGTTATGTTCCAGTTTGGCTGGAGGATGGGAGGTGAGTGTAACGGATAAACCTCGTGCATCATGGTCAGTACAATAGGTGTTACTTCAATGGGAGACAGTGAACATCTCTGGTGAGGGGGTAAACTCCCGGGGAGATGATGCCACTGCAGACAGCGTCGCAGGCACAGCCCGTCTCCCTCTGGGGATGGAGACCCTTGCTGTCAATAGAGAGGTCTACCCGCCCCCAGACCTTGCCCTCCGCAGTCGTCCAGCCCCACCCTCCCCAAATCTTCTCCATCTTCCAAGGCCCAGCTTATGTTTCCCTTCCTCTCTTAGCCCAAGGCCCCACATACAGTAGGGAGGAGCAGAATCAGGGTTGGAACTGACTGCTTCTGAAATTCTCTTAGAAAAGGGCACCTTATCCCAATCCACAACGTTCTGAACTTTGGTCCCTTATGATAAGAAGCTGATAGGAGAATAGAAATGAAACTGCTCTGTGCTGCTGTTGCCATCCTAATTAAGTACCAACATTTCACGCTTTCTTAGTACATCGATTTTACACCCCTCAAACCTCGCTGGAGTGTAGCTGGGTTGTTAACCTGCCCATTTGTACCCTTGGCGGGAATGAACCTCATGAGCTCTCCAGCTCCTCACCCAGGGCCTCTGAGACACGATTCTCAGGGGAGCACAGCACTCGACATACCTAAACACATCTGGGTTCACACCACCTCTCTCATGGGGCACGTGACCTCCGGCAAGTTCTTTAACATTTTGAATCCTGTTTCTGATCATACCAACAGGGATGATCATGGTCCTAACCCTAACCTGGATTTTTGTGAGCACGAAATGACAAAACAAGCATCAGTGCCTGTCCAGCCTGGTGAGAACCTGGAGAGAGTGGGCCCCAGGGTCTGCTGTTGTGGGAACCCCATGCCTCCTGCAGCAAGTTCTTCTGTGGGCACACGTTGCAGAGGTCTTCTGGAGGGAGAGTGGGCTGCCAGAGGGAACAGATTCTAAGAGAGGAGGAGGCACTTGTCCCCCTTCTGTCCTTCTGTCTGTTCCAACATCATCTGGAGGGTTTTGGGTTGTGCTGTTTGTTTCCCGTGGCTGAGTCAGTGCCAGCCCCCAACTCAAGTGCCTCGTTTCTTCTCTGCGGGGTAACCCACTCTCGAGTCCTTCTGTTGAGCGTCCAGTCGGAGACTCCTCTTCTATTGGCCCTGAGCACCCTGGACCCTGGGAGCCCCCTGCCCACACTTCTGAAGGAATCACTTCTTTAAATAAAATCCTGGATGGTATTTGAAAGAGATATCTTCATTAAATGACTTCCTCCTGGACTTCCAGATGTGAGTGCCAATAAACCACCAGTTCCTGAAACTATGTATTCACTCCTGCCTCCATTGGGGAACTTCCTTGGTGCTCTTTAGTCCTCTTTCTTTGCATTCCCGGACCCCAGAAGGTTTGGAAGAGTCTGGGAGAAGCTGGCAGCCAACCCAGCTCAGGATACCATTCCTGATTAGGTATCCCCAACCCATTGTTGGGCTGCGGGCCTCACTGCAGTGACATGCTTAATAGAGCTACCCAGTTAACTCATAGCCTCCATCCTCTGAAGGGCTTGCCTTCTTCCATCAGGCTTTGGGTTCCATGCTTAGGGAGCAGCGTGGGAGGTGGGACAACTGTCCAATCAACCAGTTCAGCTGACTAAATCCTGGGGCTTGGTGGCGTGGGCTGCTGTGGCCAAATATACCCTGTGTCCATGAGAATACAAGACAAAGGAGGTTCTCTTATGGAAAGACCCCACCTCCACCACTACCACCAGCAGAGACTCACTCCCCTAGCTAAAGGTGTTAAACAACCTTTCTCCTAGCCACCAGATCTGCTACCAGGCTTTGGAGTAGAGGAAAATAAGGTTCTGGTAGTTCTTTGTATTTAAGGAGAGGAGGAACAGGGTGATGTCTGGGTCAACATCCAGAGGTCCTGATGACTATGGAAGCAGGGAGAAGAACTCAAGGAAGAGGGAGAAAGCCAAGATGAACTTCAAAGTTCTGTCCCACGTGCCCCAGGTCATCCTGGGCGCTAGCCTGGGCATCCTGGTCATTCTCTGCAGATGTCTGAGGTGGTGTGGCCTGACTGTAAGGCCAGACTTCCCATGGTTGAGCTCTTTGCCTTCCACAGTCCCATAAGGCTGGGACTGTCTTATTCATCTTTGCATCCCAGGCTTTCTTCCTGTTCTCTCGCCTGAGACAGCATTGCACGCGGGGTAGGCATATCGTAAAGGTGAGATTGATTGGGACTTGATATAATTAGTAGAAAAAAGTAATGAGGGTGTTTAGGCAACCCTTTGCTAATACTTATTGAGCATCCACCATGTACCAGACACTATGCTGGTCCCAGGAGTGCAGCAGTGGACCAGCTGGACCCAGCTTCATAGAGCTGGTGTGAAGATTAAATGAGAGAATGCGCACAGCAATAAATACTGATGATACTATTGAACTGAATTAGAGCATGGAGGGTTTGACTGCCAGGCTGAGGACTGTGTACTTTCATGAGCAAAGATTAGTCATCAAATGGTTTGGCACAAAAGAGTGGGATGAACTGATTTTGTTTTTGAAATTTTTCATTATAAAAGTAAATCACATTCATTGTAAAATGATGAGGTATATAAGAGTTCCTGTTCCACATATCCCAGAAAACACTGTGTATTATAAATCTTGTTAGTATTTGTAAATTTAATGGGTGGAAAATTATGTCTCACTGTTATTTTATGTGTTTTTTGTTTTTGTATTTTTGGGTTTTTTTTTAAAGATTTTACTTTTTTTCCTTTTTCTCCCCAAAGACCCCGGTACATAGTTGTATATTCTTTGTTGTGGGTCCTTCTAGTTGTGGCATGTGGGATGCCGCCTCACTGTGGTTTCACGAACAGTGCCATGTCCGCGCCCAGGATTCGAACCAACAAAACACTGGGCCTCCTACAGTGGAACGCGCGAACTTAACCACTCGGCCACAGGGCCAGCCCCAGAAAGGCACGTGTGTTTTTAAACATGGGTAAGCTTGAGTATCTGTTCACATATGTATTGTACTTCACTGACTTGTTTTCA
Source organism: Equus quagga (assembly GCF_021613505.1). Lineage (NCBI taxonomy): Eukaryota > Metazoa > Chordata > Mammalia > Perissodactyla > Equidae > Equus > Equus quagga. Next base: position 5,959,237 of record NW_025796915.1, read on the forward strand.
TTTGCTTGCTCACATCCATTGCCCAATGAGCCATTGGGCTAATGTTTTTTTTAAATTATTGATTTGTAAGAGATCTTTTTATTTTAAGGAAAATAGTTCTTATTATCCATCATATGTGTTATAATTATATTTCCAACTTTAATATTTTTTTTCAAAATTATACCTTTCTTGGGGTACACATTCTGTTTTAATATAGAAGCTGTGGACCTGACAGACGTGTATACCTATGTAACTACTGTTACCACAAGTAAGATATAAAAGATTTCCATCACCCTCAAAGTTTCCTTGTACCCCTTTACTGTAAATGTCCTCACCTCCATACTCCACGCAACCACTGACTCATATATAAGGAATAATAAAGTCTGTATTCTTTTGTATATGACTTCTTTTGCTCAGCATAAAGTTTGTGAGATTCATCCATGCTGTTCCATTTATTAGGAGTTTATTCCTTTTTATTGCTGGGTTATGTTCCATTGCATGGAAATATCGCAATTGGTTTAACTGTGCACCTATCATCGGACCGCTGGATTTTTTCTAATTTTGGGCTATTACGAATAAAGCCGTTATGAACATGCATGTACAAAGTCTTCTTGTGGACGTATGTTTCTATTTCTCTTGGGTAAATACCTAGTGGTAGAATGACTGGATCATTTGATAAATGTATGTTTAGCTTTATAAAAAACTGCCAAAGTGTTTTCCAAAGTGATTGTTCCATTTTACACTCCCGTAACAGTGTATGAGGGTTCTACGTTGTCCATATTCTTGTCGACACTTGGTGTTGTCAGTCTTTTTCATTTTAGACATTCTAGGAATGTAGAGTGCTATCTCCTTGCAGTTTTGATTTGCATTTGCCTATAGTAATGAGGATGAACATTTTTTCATATGCTTGTTGGGCTTTCATATATCTTCTTTGGTAAAGGGTCTCTTCAAATATTTTGCTCATCTTAAATTTGGTTTTGTTTTATTATCAATTTATAAGTGTTCTTTTTATATTCTAGATACAAACCCTTTGTCATATATTCATATTGTGAATATTTTCTCCCATTCTGTGTTGCCCTTTTTCATTTTTTTAATGATGACTTTCAAAGAGCTGAAGTTTTTAACTTTAATAAAGTTCATTTAATCAATTTTTTTCCTTTGTCTTAAAATATGGAAACAAATGAAGAAGAGAGCAATTAGTGAAAATGGCATCTAAAACTAGAAGGAGAAAGAATTACAGGAGAAAACTGAGAGGATGACTATTACGACTGAACACAAAACTTGACTTTGCTTTCCCTGCATCCAGAACCTCTGTCCCTGCCACCTTGGAGACATCGCCCTTACTATAGAACTTTGCCAGCCAAGAGTTTCCTCCTCTGTAAGGTGGGATGGCAATACGTAATCCACAGGGATCGAGTCCCTCCACAACCACTGACTGGAATTTCTGGGAAGGGGCTGGGGCATAGATACTTCTGAAACAGCCCAGGGGAGGTAGGGGTGCCGCCTGCTCTTGCGTGTGCTGCTATCACACACACACACGAGCCATCACCTCTGCCAAACCAGGAGCTGTACTTCCCGTGGAAACCTCCAAGCTGCTTCTTGCCAATGCCTGATGGTCCGTTTCACGCTGGAGGGTAAAGGACGTTTCTGTCTCAAGCAGGCATTTCCCACAAACCAAGAGATGGAGATGGCAAATGTCTGCTGGTGCCACTGGTTGTCTAAACAAGAGAGACAGCTGAGGCGGCAGGCGCAGGGCAGACACACTGGTCCCTCCGCTGGCTCCCTGAGCCCGCCTGGCTGCCCAAGGCCCCCCGTTGGAGGATGAATTTTCATGTGACGTCTGTGTTTTCACTTGGAGGCCCCGCTAGGAGCTGCTGCAATATTTCACCAGCTCTTGTGTTTGTCGGCTCCACTAATCATCAGCCTCAATCACTGGTGCGGTATTTTATGAATTAATAAAAATGATCACGGGCAGTCCAGGGGGACCTGGGGAAGAAATGCGTGCAGTAGAATTTTAATGAGCACCGTGGGGAATTTCAACCTTTTCTCGCTTCTTATTTTTTTATCTTCCCTTCTCTCTTCCACACCCCCTCCCTGAATTTTTTTCTTGCCCGCCCCTCTCTCCTTTAGCAAAATCACAGCTCGAGCTGCTCTCCATCACTGTCACACAAATTAGGTGTTTCCCCCCAGCCTGTTGTTTGGCCCACAACAGTGCCATCCTAGGCCGCACGCGCACCCCGTGCACCTGCTCTTGGTCCTAATTGAGCAGATGATGAGCCGATTTGTCATGCTTAGCCCAGACTCCCTTCCTGGCACCCCTCCCCCAGACTGCCAGCCTTGGCTTGCCTGGAACAACGGGCAGATGTAACGATGTGTGTGTGTGTGTGTGTGTTATGACAGATCTTGTACTCATTATTGAATAATTCATTGTTGCGTTAATGTCTCAGATACCATCTCTCACTTCCTCACTCTTCCTCTCTCTCATCTGGCTCGCTTGGGAAAACTTGATTATGCCTGCCGCTCTGACGACAGAGTATACAGATAAAAGATAATTGCTTGGCTTGACTCCTCCATTGATATGAAAATAAGATTTAAATTATTCACTCCAGTTTAAAGGTTAGTTGAAGGTTATTACAGGGGATGAAGGAAAAAAAATCACTCTTCATAACGTTAGGGGTTGAGATAAGACAGGTTTGAAAGGGCCTAATTTGCACTGTAGGCAGAAGCGCCTTGTTGTGAATAAACTGAGAGTCCCTCCAGAGATTTTAATCTAGGAGAAGTCAATTATTTATAAGCAAATTATGGCCGGCTTTTCATATATATAAAACGCTCTGTGTCATAAATAAGGACGAGGTGGTGTCTGTTTCCTTCCCTGCACCCAATGCTTCTTGCTCTCAAAGCCGGGCCTTGCTCACAGTGGGAATTTAATGAGGCGCCCAGATTGGGAAGGTGGGCTGCCTTGGTGGGGGCTCTTTTTAGTAGATGATAATGGTAATAATACGGTAATACTTTGGCTTTGGGGTCTCTGCCCACGTGTCTGGAAGGAAAGGCCAGGAAGGCGGCTGCTGCACTGCCGACCTCAGCGTGATCCCTGTCGCCTGCCGCGAGCCACCGCCTTCCCAGTGGGTTGTCTACGGCATCTCCATTGGAAAGCACCTCGGAGCTGCTGCCTCCCACGGAGGCCCAGTTGCTATCAGAGGATCAATAATGTATGGCCTTCCATGTTTCTGGAAGTTGGGCGCTGTTTCAGAAAGTGTCCAGTGGCCTCCTCCTCAACGCACTCCATGCATTAATCACGGGTGGCCACTTCTATCCACGTAGAGAGCTGGGGAAGGGAGACCCCCTCAGCACCTGCGACTGGAGGGCACCACTGCCCACCATAGCCACTGGCCCAGGGACGCTCTCAAAGAGCCCCTGGGCACACACTTGCTTCTGGGCCTCATTCTCACAGAACTTCTCTGACATGGGGTCAGAGGAGCCTTGCCTCTCTTCATGCCTGCAAGTTGGGCACCATTCACACCCACCCTACGACCCTCGGAGATAGGTTCAGGGAAAGATGCAACCTCAGTGAGAAAGGCTGTTGCGTCTCCACAAAGGGTCCTGGCCTGGAAGCCCTGCGCTCCGGCAGTGATGGGGGTAGAGGCACCCGGCCGCATCCAGGAAGGGGCCTGGCCAGGCAGGACTGCCCTCTGACTGGCTGCGGGGACTCTCTGGCTGCGGCTGCCTCTCCAGGTGATTGCAAAGCCTCGGGGCTGTCAGCCTGCGTTAGTTCTCCGCCAGTGTCCTGTCTGGAAAGGAGCCTGGCCCCACCAGGGCCCACCTCTGCCAGGTGTCAGAGAAGGTCTGGAACAGCCTGGGTTTTCCGAGGTACCAGGCCTGGTGCTGGAGTGGGCTGAGCGGCCTGCCTCAGGGGCAGTGTAGGGAGGAGAGGGCAGCTGGCCGTGCTGGTGTGGGACGCTCGAAGCCACAGATGCAATCAGTGCCACTTCTGAGCAGCTCAGGTTTGGGGCTTGCTGATGCCATTCTTCCACCTCTGCTCAGCCTGGAGCCGATGACCTGACAAAAGCCCTGCAGGCAAAACTGATGGGCTCTGTGTGTGTGTGTGTGTGTGTGTGTGTGCACGCGTGGGTGTGTGCGTCATATACATATATATATTCACGTATACAGATACTAAAGCAAAATGCACACTGGAGTGCATTTTGTGTATCTTCCTCACTGAGGTCCAGAGAAGTCAATGACTTGCACAAAGTCACACAGCAAATAAATGGCAGAGCTTAGCCCCAAATCCAGCTCTCCTGGTACCAGCTAATGCTCTTTTAGTTTTTTTTCTATCTAATATTGAAGAGCCAGAAAAAAGTGAATGTTACTTCTCATCTTATCATCTCGCGCCCCCTATAGAGGTGGGGTGAGGACAGGGCTTAATCTCATGGGTCTCTTTGGGCTCTAAATTCTGTGAATACAAGTTTAGTTGAATATTCCTCAAGGAATATGCTCAAGGGCAGAGACCCTATCTTTAAAAGAAAAGACACATTTGCTGTGCATTTGCCCCGGCACGCTCCGGGCCCTGCCAGGGGTATGGATGACAGGATTCTCAAAGATTTCAGTCTGCAGAAACAAAACATTGAAACAGAAAAATTAAAGTACAATGAACGGGTGACCATCAAGTAGGTAGGAGTCCAGGTGAGTCTGTGAGGTCAGTGCTGGTAGGGTTCCCAGCCAGAACGGACCAACAGAAGAGACACTGGTAGGTCCAGCTTCTGGGAGGAAGACTCGCTGAGATGGGCCGGAGGGTGATGGAAGGCAGAGGGAGTGGGGTGGAGCCAGGAAGAGGAGCCAAGCCGAGCCTGGAGGTGAGTGGGGTGAGAGGCAAGGAGGAGCTGTCACCGTAACTGCAGTGGGCATGCGTTGGGCGACCCTGGAGGTAAGGCCACATTGGGGGATTTATGGAGATATGGAGCCCCTGCCAGTCAGGGAGCAGAAGGATGCTGTGTTGAAAGCTGTGCCCAAGGGAAGACTTACTGGAATGAAGAGGCCCAGGCGAGGAAATCTAAGCAGGAGGAGGCCAATGTAATCCAGGCATAGACCAGAGATTAGGGGTAAATTAAGCATTTTCAAAGGCGAGATGATAGAATTTGCTGAAGAAATGTAAAGGAGGAGAAAGTGCCAAAATGGGTACAAAAAGAAAAATGGTGGCTGGGAAGGAGCAAGTGAGTGGGTAGGTGGGAAAACATGAGGCGCTTACTCTGGGACATGTGGTGAAGTTCTTCGGGTAGTCACTGACAGAGGACCAGAAGTGAGCTGAGCCAGGCGGGTCCTCATGTCCCCACACGCAGGGTCTGGGCGGGGAAGTGACTTGATAATATGGTCACTGGCAGTTGAGGCAGCCCCCAGGCTCTGCTGCTCCTTCCACTGGGCCGAGCTACCTCACAGTAGCACCGCCACTCAAGGGACACCAAAGGAACTGGAATGCTGCCCTGGTGGCCTCCCCCTCAGCTCACTTTCCTGCTAGGTCAGCGAGGTGGGAGCCACTTGCTCAGGTGAGGTCTGAAGGATGATCTGAGCTTCACCTAAGGGGAGCTGGTTGCACCACGCCATGTCGGATTTTAATGATTTCAAATCTCTGGGTTCTGGGAGGCCCCGCAAGAGGTGTGGGATGGAGGCCACTCCACCAGCATGAGAGATTGATTGCCTGAGCAAGACCGCTAGGTTAATGAGTCTGAGGTCGCTGCAGGAGATGGGTCTCCATCCAATCGGTGGATATTAAAACCTCCTAATCATTTTTGCAAGCTGACTCCCTAATGTGATCGGGTGATGCACTGGGTTTAAGTTCTCATTACCCATTTCCACCCACAGGTAACAAGTCCTGCTCGTTCACCACGGGCAATTTCCTGCCCCATTACCTGTGAAAATCACAAAGCAGCCGGGCCGTGAGGAGAGTAGAGGAGCCCATTTCCCCTCTTCTTAAAATCGCAGTAAAATAAGCCTTCCTGTAACACTCTGGGCTTTTGTGAATCCAAGCACCAGGTGAGGACACAGCGTGCCAATGGCTGATACTAGACAGCGCCTGTGGCTGTGGGTGAGAGTGTTGGCTCCCTGTCCCCTCAGTGGCAGGGCCCGCGACCAGACCCTAAGACCCGTGACAAGCATCTCCCTTTCTTTTCTTAACAACGCTTCACATCTGAGAAGAGAGTGTGGTCTGCTTTTCAGGATAATTTCTCATCCATCACCTTGCAGGCCTTGGCGTGGAATAATAGCGCACATCATCTGTCCCCTGGGCCTCGCACACAGAGAAGCTTCTGAAGCTGTGATCCACTGGTTTCTGACCACACGTCACTTTGTGTTGCCATCTCTCCATGCACTTTTCTTTCTTCTGAAACCAGGTTAAAGACGGCAGAGACCACACCTGCGTTAGTTATCTATGGCTGCGTAACAAATTATCCCAAACAGCAGCTGGAAGCAACAATAAACATTTGTTACCTTGCCAGTTTCTACGGGTCAGCCATCCCAGTGCTCCGTGTTTGATGGAGGTGGGTGCCTGAGTGATTCGGTAGAGTGTCTGCGTGAAGCGCGGTGTTCAGCGTGTGCAGGGCATGGAGCATTGTCCTTAGTGATAAATGTTGAAACTGCTTAACAAAGCTAGGTGTGTGAGCTACTCAGTATAGTGACACTCAGGGGTGGCTTCGCTGGGAGAGTCTGGCTTAGAGTCTCTCATGAGGTGGCAGCCAAGACGTCAGCCAGGGCTGCAGTCATCTGAAGGCTCGACAGAGCCGAAGATTCATTTTCAAGATGGTTCTCTTACACGGCTGGCAAGTTAATGCTGGCTGTTGGCAGGAGGCCTCAGTTCCTTGCCACATGGGCCACCCCATAGGGTGACTGTTGAGTGTCCCATAGGGTGTTGAGTGCCTCACAGGGTGTTGATTGTTGAGTGTCCCATAGGGTGCACAGTGTGTTGTGAGTGTCCTCACTACCTGGCGGCTAGCTTCCCCCACGATGAGTGATCCAAGAGAGCAAGGCGAACGCAGCAAGGTCTTGTACGACCTGGACTCAGAAGTCATACTCCATCTTTTCTGCAAATTCTACGGGTTACCAAGGTCAGCCTGTTCAGTGTGTGAGGGGACTGCAGGAGGGCACAGGTGCCAGCATGCACTGGGGACCACTTAAGGGACCTCTGATAATTCCATATCCTTCCTAGGCCTCACTCATAGTGGGAGCTCAATAAAGGGAACAGAAGTCAGTGAGCACCTACCTGGCTTATTTAATCTTCACATTCGCAGGTTTACTTCGCAGACGAAGCCGCAGGCTCAGAAAACGGCTTGCTGGAGACCCAGCAGCGTGGGATCTCCTGAGTTGGGATTAGAACTTGAGGCTGTCTCTTCCCAAAGTTCATGTCCTTTCTGCTCTACTGAGCTGCCCACCTTGAGTGAGGGGTTGATTCTTCCCTAACAAGAATTCTGTGATATAATAGAGTAGGTGGTATTATGCCCATTTTAGAGATGAGGAAACGGAGGCCCCAAGAATTTAGTGATGTCATGGCAGCTGGTGGGAGGGTGGCAGCAGGCAGCACACTTCAGCACTCCTGCCTTCGAGTCTAATGTTCTACCCACCAAATATGCTCCCTCCTGGTGAAGTGTTTAGAGGCCTGAGCCCCCCCAGTTCTCTCTGCTCCACGTGGCCCGGGGGCCAAGGTTAGGCTGGGAGCTCCGGGCTGGAGAGAGTTCCAGGGTGTGAGGGGAGGCCATGCGCTTCCTGCGGCGCAGAGGTGCGTGGAGAGACATGGCTTCATGTTCGCCTGGCTCTCCAGTGAGAGGGGCCTGGTGGGGAGGAGGCATTGCGGCCTGACCCACAGGAGCAGTAGCTAGGTGCCCTTTGTCCCTTTCCTGTCATTCCCTGGTCCTCTTTCACTCCTCAGACTAAATCCCACAAAGCCCTGGGGACCATGATAAACCCCTAACAGACCTGGGAGGTAGGCAGTCTTGTGCCCACTTTACTCATGAGGACACTGAGGTGCAGAGACAGGTCTCTTTCCTCCTGGCCTGTTCACAAAACTGCACCCCACCTGCCCCGTGCCCCTCTACACTCACCCTTCCCCCTGTAACACCCCCCGACATGCTGCCTACTTTTCTTCTTGATCGGTCTCCCTGCCCAATCTCAGATGTCGGTGTGTGAGGGCAGGGACGACTGTCTGGCACTTAGGAGCCCCCACTGCAAGTCCACTGGCTTTTCCCTACGGGCCTTACTGCCCTTTCACAGGTAAGGAGACCATGTAACCACTCAGGGTGGGACAGGGAGGGCCTCACTCACAGTGGGGGTGGGACTGGGGTCGAGGGGTGCCTCCCTGGCTTTGGGGACAAAGCCACACCTCGCCAGAATCTCTCCATTTCCTCCTTGTCATCCCCAGCTGCCCAGATGATAGCTTGTCAACCATGCCCTAGGGACCCCACAGCCCAGTCCCACAGCATCAGAGCTGGGAGGGACTGTGGGTTCACAGAGTCCGTTCTTCTATTTTATGGACGGGTAAACTAAAGCCAGGGAGGGGAAAGGCTGCCAGCATTTCGGAGGCCTGGGCACTCATTTCCGCACCCATTTTCCTGCTTCCGCCAACACCCAGTTGTTAATTAGCCCATCCTCATAGTCCCAGGTCCATTTTCTTTCCCAGCATGCTTTGTGGTCCACTTGCCCCCCCCCCCCCCCCACCCGTTATCATGGGAACAAAATCCCTCTGCTAGATCCACATCTCTGGGTCTGATGCAGGCCCTAGCCTCTAACTTGCTGGCCGACCTTGGAAACCTCAGTTTCCTCATCTGTAAAGGAGGAGAGGTTTCCACTGGAGGATTTCCAAGGCCTGTGGCTCTCATACGATGTGTCTGAGATGCAGGACCCCCATGCAAGCTGCCCAGCCCCTGCTCCCAGGCCCTGGAGCTCGTAGCAGGTGGAAAGCAGCACCACCTGACTATGGGAGCCGGTAATTACCTTGCCAGGGAGCCACCCCTTCTGGGCAGTGGGTGAGGGATCTGTCTAGGGGAGAAGGGTCTGGGGCTGATGCTGTAAACCCTCAATACCCTTGGGATTTGCCACTTCTTTGGGATACGGCAAATCTTCCCTGGGGAGATGGGAGGGAAGTGGAGTGACTCCTGAGGCCTACGCTGGAGCAGGGAGAGGTTGGAGATCTGGGTCTCGGTAGCCAAGCAGGTGTTGGAAGCACAGGGGTTAATAACCACAGCTTCGGTTTAGTGGATGCGTCATCTGGAAGGCACGCTAAACTCTCATCCCAGCCTTCTGGGGGCACGCTGACATCTCCCTTTTACAGATGAGGAGCTGAGGCCATGGGAGATCGAGTAACTTGCACTTCCAGGTGGCAGGGCGGGGCCCAGATCCAAGGGAGTCTAGCTCCTCCGAAGCCAGTGTGCTTCCAGGGTGCCGCACCCAGGTGGATAACCGCCGTGATCTGCTGCCTCCCTTCTCCGTCATCTTGGGGAACATGCTCTCAGCTTTTACCTTTGGGTCCCTCAGCCCAGGGTGGTGACAGAACAAACTGATGTGGCAGACTGGCTAACCGTGCGGGATCTCTGCATTCTGGGAGTGAAGGGAGCACATAGACACACTTGCACTCAGATGCATACTCACATGCACATGCGTACACCAGCGTGTACACGCGCCTACCCGACATGCACATGCATATATGTAAATACATACATGTAGGTGTCAGTCCTTGACCTTGTTTATGCCTGTGTATCAATGTGCAGACACACACACACACTCCCCCCTACCCCCACGCAAGTGTGTTATCATCCCACTTGCTCAACTCGATAGGGGTTTTAATCTCACAGGAGCCCTGGATGGTCCCTAGGAAAGCCTTGCTGCAGTTGCTAGGAAATGCAGAGGAGGAAAGAAGTCTGGTCCCCTTCTCTTTCCCTCTTGGGTACAAATTCCCACGACAGCCCTGCACCTTCCTGTCTTTCTCCCTCCAGTGTTCCGTTTCTCTGAGTCACTGCAGGCTTCTCCTGTTTGCTTTGAAGGGAGGCAGGAGACGGGGGAGGAGGGAGGTGGCAGGCTGCCCTGGCATTGGGGCCCGCTCAGCTCTGCACCCCACGCTGGGCCCGGCTCCTGCACTGCCCAGCAGTGTTCTCCTTGGAAACAGCATCGTCTGACTGTTGCTATTGATTATGGCAAGATTGTGTGTGGCTAAGAGCTCCTCGGAGCCAACTGGTATATTAAGCAATCATTTCTATAGCAGATGACATAACTCCCCCGGCATCGGTTTGTCCTAATGGGCTTGGTATTACTCATGTGCTAATTGATTGGGCACGGAGGGAAGAAAAACTAAATTCACGTGTGAGGCGATTTTATGGCAGAGCTCATAACAGAGGTAATTTGCTGAAAATGTTCAGTCCCGCTTCGGTTATGTAAGATCATTTGTGTCCCTGTGTTTTATCTCTTCTGCACGCCGGTGGGAAGCTGGCCTGGCTGCTGAGTGGGGGAGGAGGCTCCCCCAGGAACCGTGGCAGCCGCGCTGGCCTCCCGGTCTCCCTGGACACGCGCTGCCTTGGGGGAGCGCTGACAATTAGTGCCCTTCTGCACAACCTTCGTGCCTCAGGGGCGGCTTTCAAAATATCTCAGCTTCTTCTGTTAAAAAACAACTCTGTCTAAGGGCAAAATAGTTATTTTCAGATCAGCCATCTAATGTTACAAAGCTCTTGTTCAGAAAGGAAGAGAAAGGATGAAGAGGGGATTATTATTATTACTTCTTTTTAGAGAAAGAATGTATTGCCTGGAAGAGGGAGGAGGCTTGAAGAGGCTTGAAGGTCTCCCCTCCCTCCTTCTTTCCCTCCCTCCCCCCTCCCCCCTCCCTCTCCCACTTCCTTCTCCCTCCCCTCTCCTTCGTACCTCCTTTTCCCTCCCTCCCTCTCCCCCTCCATATCTCCCTGTGTCCCTCTTCCCTCCCCGCCCCCCCCCAAGCAGCCCACCTTAACATCTACCTCTGGAGGAGACTTGAGCCTCTGCTTGGCTTCTGCACTCTGTACTGGCAGCACCATCCTTGTACCACGCTGCCATCCTGGAGGGGCAGGACCAGTCCTCCTCGTCCTATCTGCCATGATGCCCAGGGGGCCATGACTGTCTCTCCAGGTGTGTGCACCTGGGTGAGCTTGCAGGCTGTGCCTGCGACCACGTCAGGCCTGGCTCTGTGCTCAAGGGGAGTTCGGGTCCCCCAGGGCAGGGAGGTCTTCTGAAGCAAAGCTGGGCTGCCTCCTCACAGCTCTGAGTTGTGTTTCCAGAAAGGAGGCTGGGCTGCCCCGGGCCACCCTCAGGGCCTCCCCAGTCCTAGAGTGTGATAGAGGATGTTAAGGGAAAGACTCCACGTGCCCATCTTGCTGAAAGGGAGGAGTGCTTGACTGTCCCTTCAGCCTGAGTCCATAGCAGCATTTCTTCCTTTTGATTATGATCAAGGTCCCGTGGGTGACTTGGCAGTTCAGATTGGAGCAGCCAGGCTGCGGTGATCCTGGGAGGAAACAAGACGCTGCATCCCTCTGTTTCATTTAAGGCCGACCATTTAGATCCTAGAAGCTGGCCCCAGGCCGCTCAGGAGGTTGCATGGAGTCGCTGGATCAGGGTCTCGGCCAAATTCCTGGTGGTACTGGAGACCTGCTGGGCAGATGGTTGTCCAGCTTCTGCGCAACTACCTCTAGGCCTGGCTGCTTCTCGGCATCCCCAGGGCAGCCCGTTTCATCTCGGACGTGTGTGACTCTCAGCAAGTACCTGCACCGGAGCCTGGGACTTCTGAGCCTCATCCATCTGTTCCCTTTCTATGGGATAAAAGCCCCAGGTTGGTCCTGCACCCACCTCATCTTCTAGACAAGAAACCAGAGTCCTGGGAAGGGAGGCAGCTGGCCCAGCCCCTGGACGGGCCAGGACTAGAACTCGGCTCCCCTGAGCTCCCAAGCCAAGCAAGGCCTGGGCTCTTCCTCCTCCGCCCCAGCTCTTCAGCAGCCATCTCTGTGCTCTGGGCCGACCCAACCGGGCCAGCCCAACCCCGGCACACCATCCTCCAGCAACTGGACCAAGGGCCTTCTCAGAATCCATCCCAGTCTCTGTTCCAGGGAGGGCTCCCAGCTGGGGCTATGCTAAGTGTGACTTAGCCTCCCCAAGCTCCAGTTTCCTTTCCTAAATGGGGTGATACATGGCAGTTAACATTTTTTGAGCACTTACTATGGGCCAGGAACAGTGTTGAGTACTTAGCTCGGGGTCCCTCTTTTATTTTAATCCTCACAACAACTCTGTATGGCAGAGACCATTGTGATCCCATTTTTCAGGTAGGGAAACTGAGATGACATAGCAAATAGCAGCGCTGGGATGAAACTCAGGCAGTTGGGCTGCAGGCTGGTGTCCCAACCACTAAGTTATAGCCACCTCTCCGTATAGTCACGAGGGTTGGAGGAGCTGGATGCTTAAGTTCTCTGGGAAGGGTTGTAGGGAGGGGTCTCAGTGACACCTTAGCCAGAGATTCTCACCCCTTGCGGGGGCCCCAGGTCTCTTTGAGGATCTCCTGTAAGCTGTGGAGTCTTCCCATAAATGCAGATATGTACAGGTATAAAGAATTTTGCCGACTACCTCAGTGGTCCTGCAGTTAAGCGGTCCATTCTAGGATGCACAGACGCCTGGTTAAGGACCTTCCCCTATCCAGTGTTTTCTACAGCTTGAGTTGGGAGGCGGGAAGAGCGCGAGGCATTTTGAGCTTTGGGGTGAGGAGAAAGGATGTGGCTCATTAAGGTGTCTCAGACTCTGGGGTGGGTGGGAGGAGGCGTTCAAGGGGAATTTCGACACCACTGCGGCGCTGGGGCGGGCCCATGCATGGCTCAGCTCTCCTCTGGGTTCTGGCAGGAGCCGCAGGGTGGAGATGACAAGGAGATACAGCACATCCCAGGATCTCAGGGAGACCGGAGGGGATGTGGGGGCAGGAGGGGGAGGGCACTGACTTCACCTGCGCCTGGATTTCCCCATCCCTAATTAGTCTGTGTTAATTAATAGGTCTGGAACATTTGCCTCGGAGCCAAGTGAGGTGAACGGTGAACAAGGCACAGAGGGGTCTGGCTGCCTAACTTGGAGGGGAGGGGGCGGTTTTATAAGAGAGCAGAGGAGGCAGCCTCCTGTACCGGGTGGTTGTGGGACCTCTGGGAAGGCGCTATTCCGACTGAAAATTATCTGCTTCACCCAGCTGCCTGAAATTCTACCATTACAGACACATTATCTAGGTCCAGAAAGGTATTCAGTTATTTGAAGTCTATGAAACGCAAGTACTCCTGGATGACAAATTTACTGGGTTTCATTGGTCACCACTCAAGGACAAAAGAAGTTCCCATGGAGGAGAGGTGGGTGGGGGAGCAGCAGAGACAGGTCAGCAGCAGGAGCTTGGGGGTCAGGCAGAGCCGGGGTCCAGTCTTGACCTTGCAACTTTCCTATTCTGTGACCTTGGGAAGTGTCCTCGTGCTCTGTCAACTCACGGGGGAAATGAAGTTACGGCGACAATTCCTACTGCCCATGGTTCTTGGGAGGATTCAATGAAGTGATGCTTACAAGGGCTTAGCCAGAGCCCGGCCTGGAAGAGGCCCTCACTAAATGGCTATAATTGGGGAGCAGGAGGGCCCAGGGGTGTTGAGGTGATTTCACAGGGGGGCCAGCTCACACTCCCATGCCAACCCTCAGAGCCCACCCTGTCAGCTGGGCCACAGTGGGCAGACTTCCCCCCTGAGAGCTCTGGGTGGTGTGAGCCCCCACCTCCCAGTGTCCCCATGTCAGCCTCCACTGCTGAGGGACAGAGAGGCCTGTGGGAGACCTGGAGGTGACGGGGGGCTGTGCAGAGAGCAGGGTAGGAGATAAAGAAAGGGAAGAAAAAGGCTAAAGGCAGAGGTAATCCACGGGAGAGAGGGTGGGGACTGTTAGTCACGGCCTTCAAGGCTCCGCAGGGTCTGCAGTGGGTGCTGGGCAGAAAGAAGAGCCAGGGAGGACATGAGTGGCCTGTGGGACTGAATTTAAATAGAGGACAGTGAATGACCAGACAGAGTCACCTTTCTAGCTGTCACCCCTTCTGCCAAGAATGTCAGTTCTATGAGGGCAGGCTTTTTTTTTCACTGCTGTATTCCCAGCAGCTGAATGAGCTCTGTGTGAAGTGCTTAATGTTTCCTGAATGAACGTGTCTGTGTGTGCGTGTGTGTGGACTCACTCACGTGCTCACAGGGGGAGAGAGTCCCACCTGGAGGCAGGGGATGCCACAAATGCGCCCCGGGCCCCAACCACTCCCAGCCTCCACTGAAGCCTACGCACAGGTGCCCTCAGCCAGCAGACACTGCGTTCCCTGGCTCAGAAGGCCAGGCCCAATACTGGCCCAGCTGGTGGGCGGGCAGGTACAGCAGCCTGGCGCAGCCACACGGTGGGTGAAGAGCCCCTTGCCCCCCATCCTCCCTCTCCAGAAGGCCTGCTGCTGCATCGCACTCCATCATGGTCCACCCCACCTGTCAGCAAGTCCTTCCCTTCCCGCAAAGGCAAGAGACCCCTGCTGGGCAGACTCGCCTCCTTTCCAAACTTGCCTTTGGTTCGGTGGCTTCTGCCCAGGCCCGTTTGAGGGGGGTCATCCTTGGGCAGGTGCTGTCTGGGGCTCACCTGGGGTCTTTGACCCTTCTAGGGAGGAGGATACCTCATTCACACCCCTCTCTGCATCATTGCCCCTTGTGGTTTGAGGAGCAGCCCCACAGTCACACGGCCCCTTCGCTGCACCCCACGGGCTGGCTGTGCTCGGAGGGCAGAGACCTCAGTCCCAGGCAGATGCAAGCAGCCGATTTTTGGGCTCTAGTAGTGCCTTTTCCGCAGGCTCTGGCCGGCCGCACAGAGGATGCTGCGTAAGCAGGCGTTTGATCAATCGCTGTATGCCCCTGGTGCCCCCTGGGGATCTTGCCACTTCAGGGAGCTGCTTATTCCCTGTGTGCTTTCCCAATGCAGCCGGGGTCAGGCACTCCGGGATGGTGGGTGGGGGGCGGGGGGGGGGGAGCTCTCCCCTCTGTGGGCCTCTCAGGAAGTTGGAGCCCTAGAATTGGAGTCCGACTCAGACCTGGAAGGCCAGGGTGGCCCTGGTGTTTGACACTTGACCCTAAAGGAGGCAGAGAGGCTTGGCCCTGGCAGTGTCCCCACCTTTATTCAGGTGTGCAGGTTTGGGACATTCATGAGGAAGTCATCACCCTTGGCTCCAAAACTCCCTCTCCCCACTGCTGCTCCCTGCCTGACGGGTCCCTCTATACCTGTGGGGCCGGGCTGAGACCTTAACCCACCACCCCAAAACTGAGCTGGTGTTTGCCCATCTGCTAAAGGCAACAGCCAGTGGTGGGAGGGAGCTCTGTGAGCAGTTGCGCTGGACGGCGTGTAAGTAGGCCTACGCTGTGGAGGGACTGGGCAGTCATGCCTGCAGGGCCCCACTCACCTCACTCCAGCCCTCCTGCTGTAGTTTCTGTAGGGGCTGTCACCTCCCCTCTGTGAGCTAATGCAGGGGTTAGGGAGTTGAGGGCAGGGGAGGCTGTCTTTGGGGATCCTTCGCCAGCAATGAGGGTGGAGGGGACCTGTGCCTCGTCCTGTGGTGGGTTGGGAGCTCCGGGACTGAGGCATAGCCCTGGTCCACGCACTGACCAGCCACATCATGCTAAGCAGGTCCTCCCTTCCTGGGCCCTGTGGCTCTGAGGTAGTGCCTACCAGGGGAAGGCCACTCCTGGCCTCCTGGGACTGGCTTCTCAGTTACAGACCAGGTCTCGTCCAGTAGATAAGGCTCTAGGACACCAGCCTTCGGCCCAAGTGGGCTGGGATTTTGAGGAAGTCCCCAGAAGCGCTCTCCCTAAAAGGGGCCTTTGTGAGAGGCATGGCGGCCTTTGGGTGAGTGACAGGCCCCTGAAGGGAAAAGGCTACTGCCCCTGGATATTAGGGGCAGAGGCCCAGGGGAGAACCCCTCGGGCCCCCAGCTGAGAGCTCAGTGGGATGGAGCAAGTCCCTGCGGATGCCAGGACTTGGAGGTGGGTGGCTTTTCCTCTGTCAGCTAAGGCATAGAAACGTTCTTTGCCAGGCCCTGAAATCTCATCTCGAGGGTCACAGCCTTTCAAGCCATAATCAGACATCAGGCTTGAAATGCACACTCCTGGGGAGAGTAAATGAGCACTGGGAGCAGCTGCCTCAGGGGGAGGGGATGCAAGTCCGGGAGAGGGGTGGGGAGGCAGGGAGACCCACCCGGAAGTCACCTGCACTGGGCCATTTTCAAGTGGGTAGAGCTCTGAAAAAAGCCATGCAGATAACGGTGGGCTGTCCCCGGACCACCCGTGCCCAGCCACACCCAGGGAAGCGCTTCTCCTTTACTTCTCCCCAATTCCCTTAAATTCGCAAAAAGCAGTGCAGACACCTTGGCCGGACGCATTCCTTCCAAAACACAAAGAAAAGCCCCTAATAAACAGGCAAACAAACCCCATTCCACACCCCCTAATATACCTGCACCAGTAAGTTATTGAATGAGGCCATTCCAGAAAAGAACTTGCGTTCAGGAAGATCTGATATGAGAGCCGAATTCTGTCCTTGACAAGCTGTGCACCTTTGGAGGAATGAATTCCCCTCTCTGAGCCTCTTGTCCTCACCCCCACTGTGGAGATGCTACTGCCTGCCTCCTGGGTTACTGGAGGATTCAGTGAGATGGTTGATGCCAAGCACCCAGCACCCTGCCTGGCACACAGCAGTGTCTGGTGGCGGTTCCTTTCTCCTTTCCTCTCCCTGTCTCTCTTTACTCTGGCTCAGGCTCCATCTCTCTGCTCCCCACCATCTTGGATGCTGATAACTGTGGATAATTGGCCCATGGATAACACCTGGGGAACTGTGGGCCTATCTCCTGTCTAACGCACATACTTTCGGTTTTCCTTCCCTGGGAAAACCCTTTGCCCATCTGGCTCCTGGACGGGGCCAGTGTCACCTGTGTCTGCTGGGGGACCAGCATTGCTTCCCCACCCTCTGCTGAAGCCCACTTGCAGGCTGAGGTTCGGCTCTTTCGCTCTCACACATGCTTCACTAATAAATAATGAAGAAGCCCTCAGACTCGGGCCCTCTCCCTCCTGGCTCCCAGCCTCTGATATATTTGATCCTAGATGGTGTAATTTTTCACCTAAATGTGAATGTATTTGCGAATTGATAGAAAACAGTTCTTGCTCTGGTGATATAATATAGGGCTGCCCCATCCTGCCTGCTATTTTGATTGTGACTTAAATGGATGAGGCCATCAATAATTATTTTATTGAACAGGCACATAAAAAATGATGCTAGGCTAAAGCAATTTCCCCGACAGAGCCGGCTCCTGCACTGTGGGTAGTCTACCTGTGCAGTGAGGCGCTGGCTGAGGAGTGCTGCAGGGGCTGCTTCCTCATCCGTCTGTCCCCTTCTCTGGGTTTTCCTGGGAGCTCTGGGTGGCGGGGTGGGGAGAGAGAGGCTGACCTGCAGGCTGCAGCGGGAAGGCGGGAGGTCAGCCCCCTGCCATGGCACCATGGACTTCCCACGCCCTTGCCTGCACCACCTCATTCCCCACTCGGTGACCTCATTTCTAGGAGGAGGAGATTGAGCCTCGACGAGGTTAATGGGCTCCACGGAGCCTCCCTGCTCCTAAGGAACAAATTGTCCAGAGCGAGCGCATCTCTTGAAGCCTCTTTTCGTTGCAGCTCTGCTGTCTCCAGTTGTGTTTTGGGGGGAGCAGGATTGCAGTGCCCCTCCAGGAAACCAGCTTCCCCCAACACACCCCTTATGGGGGAATCCCAGGGTGAAGGCTGCTGGAGGAGAGACGAGGACAAATGCCCCATGACCCAGGCGCCCTGAGCAGCTCCTCTGCCCTGGCTAAGTCTGGGGCACATCATATCCTCTGCATGTGCACTGAATGCCAGCTTTTCCATGTCTTCCAGCTCAGCCCGTGTCAGGTGATGCACAGGATGGGGTCAGAACAACCCAGAGTCCAGTTGTGGACTCCATCCCTGTCTGGGATAACACAAGGTTTCCCAAACTTCAGCCTTTTGCATTCCACCACGATTTTTGGCTTAACCTACATGTCACCTGTACTATTATTTACTTAATATACTTCCTTAAATCAACTAACGTTTTTACCTTCACCCCATCCTAGGCAATTAGTCCATTAAACCACTGTTTGATATATTCATTCTATTTTTCTAATGCACACTAACAATAAAAGCACAACTCAAACAAAAACACATTGGTCCAGGTAACAGTGAGAACCATCTGGTAAACACCAGGATCTGTGAGCTGGGCCACGCACTAGTTTGCCGCAGCAGAGGTGAGCTAGGCAGGGACGACAGACCATCCCTCTCGTCCATCTCACCCCTCCGCGCACTAGCCTGCCTGCACCTGCGGAGCAGGAGGCCCTCGGGATGGGCCGCCTGACCCTGTGCTTCGACTGACGGTGTGAGCAAAGGCCTGGAGTGGGACAGTCTGTGTCCCCAGTGTGTGCAGGGGCCCACCCATCCCAGGGTCCGGTGGCATGGGGGCCCTCTGTGCACAGCCCCCAGCGCCTCCCCTCAGTCTCTGATGGCCCCCACACTGACCCCTTTTTTCTTTCTGGGACTGTAATCTGCTTTCTTTCTGAACTAAAGCCATCCCCCCCACCGCCCAGCTGATGGAGCCTGCTGTCCTGCTTCAGCTCAGATCTGGGAAGACAAACACACAGGCCTTTGTGTTTGAGGACTTGTATTGCTAACCTCCACAGGGAAATGGCCAGAGGCAGAGAGAATAAACTGTGGAGCTCAATCAGAGAAGCCAAGACTCCAGAAATCTACCTGAAATTCCTGCTGGCCTCCACTCGGTTTCATTCAGGCCCCCCTGTACCTCCTCCTAGCCCACCATTTCCGCTGTTTTCTCCAGACCACTTTTCCCCAGAAGCCTTGCCTCAGGGAGCAGGGGCAGCCCAGGCTGGGACTCCATGCTGAGCCAGGAGTTTCCAGTCTGCTTGGACATTTGCTTGGGGGTGACCAAATGCTTGTGTCCCTCACCATTTTCCCAGAGACCAGTGGGCCTACCTGAGGCCATCGGGTTCCTCCAAGATGGGAGTCAGACTCCAGGGCCTGCACTGCCAGGTGGGCAGGACAGGTGGGAGAAGTGGGGGCTGTGGCCTACAAGAAGGGACATTCTCATCTGAAGACATTCGAATTGAATGAAAGAAACAGAACTTGAGTGGGCTAAAGAAAACACTTCTGTGGGCCAGATTCAGCCAGCGTGTGCCCCTGGCCTAGAATACGTAGATATATTGTAAAGTGCTGAGTGGTGGGGGTCTTAGACGGCAGGGGCTGGGTCCTCTCCAGGAGATTAGCATGGCACCCATGGTGGCTGTGTGTCCTGTTGGAACCCTGGGTCCCAGCACCCCATTGGGCACCTTCGTGCAAATTAGGAAAAGGGTCCCTCCCTCCAGGTGGATGCTGCCTGCTCCAGGATGCTCGGTTTGGTGAGCAGAGGATGGCTGCGGTTCAGGCCCGTGGATTCCCTTGCCAGGGCCATTGTATGTGCACATGCTGGGCAAGAGTGTGCTTTGGCCAGGCCTGATCCCAGACACGCCCGGGCATGCTCCGCATGACCTGCTATTGTTCAAAGGACACAACCTCTGCTCCACAAACTGCAGGCAAAACCTAAAGTGGAGCCAACATGTGGCACTCACAGACCAGAGGGGGTCACAGAGCCACTGACAGGGATGTCAGGACCCGGCATCGGAAGCCCTGCACAGAGCCTAGAGGTGAGGCAGCTGGGCAGAGTGGAACGCCAGGCTCCAGGTTCCATTTCCACTCCCAGGAGCAGAGAGGGGAGACAGCGCTGTCCCAGGCTGTGGCAGGTGCCGGAAGACAGACAGCTCGAGACCTACTTTCTCCACTCTGGATGAACCACGTTCCCAGTGGGAAAACCAGCCTTGGCTCAGAGCGCCCAGCACAGCTTCCTCACTGGGGACTGGGGAGTCTCAAATTCCGGACGTGTGATAGCACTCGGCCAGCCCTGCTCAGCTCCCTGGTCAGGCCCCAGGCTGCTGTGGCCCCGCAGGCTTCCAGAGCCAAGAATGGATGGATTCACTTGTGTCTTCCTAAGGCCGGGCATTCTGAGAGGCTGGCCTTTTGCTCCCAGACACAGCCTGGCTAATTCATGGACTGCGGAGGGACGGGTGAAAAGGGTGTGTCTTGCCAGGAGAGGCCTTCTCGTCACTTCCCAATTCTGTCTCCTCTTCCCTCTCTCCCTGTCTCTGCGAGTCTCTCTCCCTCTAGTCATGCCCCTCTTTTCTTTCTACTCTTTCACATGAGAAAGACAGAGGAGTCTCTTCTCTGTCTCCAGATGTTTTCCTCTCTCTTCCGTGTCCTTTCTTGCTTTTCTGGTGCCCGCTGCCCTCTCCGCTCTCGTCTCCTCCGAGAAGTTGAGAAACAGGAGCAGGCCAGCTTGTTAGGGCCACAGTCCTTGGTAACCACATGGGTCCCACAGGGGACCAATAACTGCCAGGATCTGCTATCACACTCAGGGTGAGAGTGGCAGTGACGGAGCCATGTCACATCCTCAAGCCTATGCCTTGGGTTTTCTGCTTCTCCAAGGACAGGAGCACTTGGATGCTGGCCATCTGCAGAGGCGCGGAGCTCTGGGCCACAGGGAGTGGCTGAGAGCGCCCCTGGTGGTCCCTGGGAGAGGGGCAGGGCCCTGTTCTAAGAGCTCGTCCATCCATACATCAACTGTGTGTTGTGAGGATATTTAATCCTCACAACCGTATGAGATAGCTCCCATTATTACTTCAGATGAGGGAAGTGAAAAGTATACAGAAATGAAATGACTGGCCCAAGGTCACACACGGCTGAGTTGGAACCAGAAACCAGATGTTCTGGCTTCAGATCACACAATTCTAACCTCTTCACCTTTCTGCCTCTCACATCCCAGTTCTCTGAACCAGCAGGAGGAGTTGGGGCAGAGAGTGCTGCCTCACCCCACCGCACCCCAGAAAGGACCCTCCCCTCGCCAGCTGACTCATGGGTCTCCAGTGCTGGATGCCCAATATTTCATCCTCTGGTCAGATGTAAACTCCTGTCCACGCAGGAGGAATCTTTCAGCCTTAGTCTCATCTGAATCTGTCAGATACGTTTTGACAGAGAGGAAATATAAGGTTTGAAAACTCAGGGGGTCTGAAGACTGGGAGAGTGGAAGGCGCTTTGTAGGGCAGAGGTTCCAGACGGGGGCGCACGTAAAAATCCCTGGAGGGCTTGTTCAAACAAGAGCTGGGCCCGTCGCTGGAGTTTGGGGTCAGCAAGTAGGGGTGGAGTTAGAGATTTTGCATTTCTAACATGCTCCCAGGTGCTGATGCCCTGGCTGGTTTGGGGACTCCACTTTGAGAAAGGAGAAGCTGGGTCATCAGAGGCAGACACGTTCGTCTTCACCGGAGGCCGTGGCAGACGGGGAAGCTGGGGGTCCTTGTGGGAGCCTAGCAGTGGTTACCCACCCACTCTGTGCACGGTGCTCAGGCGCCTGTGCCCAGCGTGATGAATGGCACTCATTTAAGCAGGGGCTGCGTGGTGTGGAATGCACCTCTGTACAGATCTATCGGGTTTTTATTAACCGTTTTACTGTCACAGTTTCAAAATCAATCAAACAGTGTTGCCCTCTGGAGACTCACTGGGGTTTGAGGGCCAAAGCTCCGGGTCCAAATGCAGCACAGGCCGGGCCCAGACCCACGGCAGGGCTACCGGGTGGCAGAATGCGGGCGGTGGCGTCTGTGTCCTTCCTCTGCTCTGTGAACAGCGGGCTTTGTCCTCTCTCTGAACCAAAGCCTCAGCCCAGACCAGAACTAGCTGCGCACATTTGTTGATCCTCCCAAATGCAAATATGAATTTCTCCTGTGAGCCACTTACTAAACCTATGTTCAAAACAGAACAGGGAGGGGAAGGAAAGACCCTTTGCAAACCAGTTTGAACTGGAAGGGGATCTATAATTCCCCAAACCACTAAATTAAAACAAACCTGGGACATCAAACGCCTTTGAACCTGACATGAGTCAATATTTCGGTTGGTCTGGCTCCCGGGCTTGCCATCAGCTAAGCCCCAGGTGTGGAGAAGTGGCTCTCTGAGCTCCAGGGAGAACAAGGGTCTCTGTATTGACTCGAGCCCTCCTGGAGAAGGGCCTCTGCGGGGAAGGAGCTGCCCCTGCCCCCCACCTCCCGGCCCACGGTGGGAGGCGCATCTGCCCTGGCGTGTCTCCTGAATCCAGAGTGTGGGCACAAAGCCCTGGCCAGCAGCCGAGCAGTGGGGGCCCAGGCCGCTCTGTTATCCTGGCAGTGGGGCCACAGACAGTCCAGCCAGCTCCCGCAAGGACCCCAATCTGCCCCAAGCCTCCCCCAGGAGAGGAAGGGGGAAGGCCTCTCGGAAGCTGGAGGACAGAGTTGGAGGATGACGGGACTTCCGTTGTCTTCACAGGCCGGCAGGCGTGCCAGCCTCACCCAAGAACACAAGTGAAAGAAGAAAGGAAAGGTGTGAGAAAAGTGAGTGGATGGGGGAAGTATGAGACAAGAGTGTGATTTCTGAGGCCCTGTGCCCAGCCAGGGCCACCTAACTCTGGTGGCTACTCTTTCCTGATCCTTGAGCATCCTCTAGGCTTAGAAGCTGCATCTGCTTGAGCCACTTGCATTCACCCTGCTTTAGATGTGGTCTCCTTCCCTCCTTCCTTCCTCTCCCTCTCTTCCCTCTTTGAAGTCCTTCCGCATGTGCCTGCAGCCGCCTGCCTGGCTCCAGAAAGTCCTGCTCAGTGGTGCAATGGGCCTCTTCTTCCATTTTAATTAAGAAGTGCTGCTGGGGTCTATTATTCAGCCGTGAAAAGGAATGAACTGCTGACACATGCTACAACATGGATGAACCTTGAAAACTTATGCTAAGTTATGCTTCTTACGCTAAAAAGCCAGGCACAAAAGGTCGCATCTTGTGTGATTCCATCTAAAGAAAATGTCCAGAACAGGCAAATCCATAGAGACAGAAAGCAGACGAGTGGTTGCCAGGGGCTGGGGGGAGAGGGAACGGGGAGTGACTGTTTAATAGATGTGGGGTTTCCTTTGGGGCTGATGAGAATGTTCTGGAACTAGATAGAGGTGATGGTTGCACAACATCGTGAATGCACTAAATGCCACTGATTTTCACACTTTAAAATGGTTACTTGTATGTTCTGTGAATTTTACCTCAACTAAACAAACAAAGAGGAGTGCTGTTGGCTCCCTTCTTCCCAACCCGCGTGGCATCAAGGTGCCCACAGTGCATGTTCCAGCAGCTCCTTGAGCTGAGCAAGAAAATGGGCAGGTGTCAGGCACTGACTCCAGAAGACCCTGACTAAGGTAGCTGTCAATCTGTGTGAGGGCTGGGGTTTCTTCTGGCCTCGTGGATACATGTGTCAGCCTGGGAGCCTCAGAGAGCTGACCCCGAAGGAAAGAGAGAGGTGATGAAGGTGTTTGAGTAGAAAGGGGATGGAGAAAAGAGAGAGGGGACTCCAGGACTGAGGAAGGAAGAAATGAGCATTTGATGAGCCTCTGGGCCTGCCCGATCCCGGACTAGGCACTTGGTACCCACGGGTGCATCCAAGTGGAGAAGCAGGCCAGTTCAGTGAGGGGGAGCAGGCTGCCAAGGACATGCTCCCCAGAATCTGTGCTTTCAGCCCCGGCTACTCACCCTGGGCTCCCGAGGAAGGGACCCTTGGAAATGAAGCTGCTCTGCATGATGCATGGTTAGCCCTGCAAGGGATGCTCCCCCTGTCCCGGCCCCTGGCCTTAGGTCAAGACTAGTTCTGTCCCGTCTGCCCTTCATACCCGGATGATGGAGTCCTCTGGCTGACCTGCCCACCTGCATGCCTCGAAACCCAGCGTTCCCCCGTCTGCTCTTCAGGACTCGCCACACAGAGGAGGACCCCGGCAGCCGCTGTTTCAGATAGCCAACTGCAGAACAGCAGCTGCCTCCTGCCCTCTCTGATACTGTTCCCCCCCCTAGGGATGGGGGCCTGGGCCCTGGCCTGGGCGCGGGAAGAGCTAGGCATTTCACTAGGCGTTCTCTCAATAACTGTGGATTGGGATACCTGCTGCGTGGCAGGCCCCATGCTGGGACTTAGAGATGCAGGAGTGGCTCAGGGCCTTCCGCCTTCCAGTGCAGAGACAACAATAAAGAGGCAGGAAGAGGTCACGCAAATCAGCGTCAGGCACCTGAGGGTCAGAGAGGAGCTGGGGAGAACGTAGTCTGGGAGGGAGAGGAGACGTCACATCGCCCTGCTGGCAGAAAGCCTTTCTGAGGAGGTGGCGTTTGTGCAGACACTTGAATGAAACTCAGGGGGAAGAGCATTCGGGCCGAAGGAACAGCAGGTGTGTAGTTTCTGAGCAGCCAATGAGCTTGGTCAGTTTAAGGAATAGCAAGGAAGCCTGTGTGGCTGGAGAGGAGAGAGCAAGAGTTAGGAGAGTCTGGCCAGGCCACCTGTGGGACGGGGGGAAGGGTGTGTGGCTTTGATTCTCTAGTGGTGGGAGCCTTTGGGGGCAGTGAGTAGAGGAGTGGCATTGACCCATTGACTGACTAATAGTTGACAAGGACAGTACCAGCAGCTGGGTGGAGAATAACTTGCAAGGGCAAGAGGAGAAGCAGGGGACAGCTACCCTCTCCTGGTCAGTGTTTTGACCTTTGGGGTCTTGAAGGGTTTACAGCCTTGGAGGCTGTGAAAGATGTGACGGTACCTGCGGTGAATGGAGCACAGCCTCTGAGGCCAGCCTGCTGGGTTCGAAGCCTTGCCCTGCCATTTCTAGCTGTGTGATCTTGAGCAAGTCTCTTGACCTCTCTGTATCTTGATTTCCTCATCTGCAAAGCTGGAAAAATAAGTTTGTCGTAATAGTTATGAAACAATCTCATAAGGTTGTTGTGAGAATTAAGTGATGGAACGTAGTTAGCGCTCGGTGCGTGTTAGCTGCTATTACCACCTTACGAATGTGCAGTCTCTTGCAGGAGAACCATAGCTAACCAGTGGTTCTGCCGCTAGCACTGTCTCCTCCTCCCCCTGCCTGGGTCTCAGCGTAAAAAGAGGACTAATCTGCACATCTTTAAAACCCCTGCCAGCTCTGACACCAGGATAATTGGCACCAATATCCCCGACATACAAAAGAAAAAGCAAAGATTAAATACCAGTAACGTGCAGAAGGGGCCACATCAGTGACTGCATTGAATTCTTCCCAATAACCCAGTCAGAGAATTTTGTCCCTTTCATAGATAAGGACTAGTGTTTTCATCTTTTTCTTTAGTCATGTTAGTATTATCTGTTCAGCTACTAGATGGATATATTGCAGGCTAAATTTCCATTTTATTTTTGTTTTATAAAAAGTTTGTCGCTCCTGGATCTGTGTTCCACGTGCCCCTGGAGGAAAAGTTTCCTGAGGTGCTCAGAATGGTCTCTGAAATGGAGTTAGGATTTAGAAACACAGAGAGTGGAAATAAAACCCAGTTCCTAGCCCGAGACTAAGGCAGAACAAGGTCAGTGATGTCTTTCCTCGTCCCAAGATCAATGGGGGTTAGTATCGAGTTTTCTGGAGGTCCGGCCCCTGGGGACTGTGCAGCCCACCCCTAGTGGTCAGCTGGAGAAACACGATTGCCTCAGAGGCCACGCCCATTTCTCAAAGCTGTGGCGTGACATGGTTATTGGGGATAAAAGAAGGCCAGAGATAGGAAGCAGAGACCGTAGTCACAGCGAGGTTGAGATGGAAGAAAAAACAAACATACACCCTGCTTTGACTTCAGGCCAGACACTTGCTAGGTGTTTTCACACGTAGAAGCCAATGGAGAAGAAAAGGGAAACGAGTAAACAGGAGGTGCCCGCACACGGAGGCTGGATCATAAGTCAGTCAGGGGTTTCGTAACTCATTGAACAAACCTAACCCGACTGGGCTGATGGATGGTTCCATTTCCACCTACTAGAGGGAGGTCGCTGGCGGCCTGCCTTCAAGGTCTCTCTGTGGCCCTGAACTCATCCACATGAGTGTCCCAGCAGCTGGGTAGATACAGATGCTGGAAGCAGGCTTCTCACAAAGCTGAGAGGGAGAGTAATATCCCGAGTGTCTCAGAGTCGCCCCTTCTCACCCTAAGAGGAGACAGAGCTTAATCAAAGTCAGATGGTTGGTTGGTGGCAAAGACAGCCTAAGGTCAAAGTTCCCACCTCCCTGCGCTGTGCTGACCACTTTAGGATTCACAGGATCCTGGCGGCTGTGGCCAGCGGCTGATTCCAGCAGGATGCAGGCTAACAGGGATGAGTGTTGGTGCCTTGCATTGCAGGTTCAGAAAAACCCTTGCCTAAGTATGGGCTGTGGGAGGCTGGCTCCCAGTAGTCTTGTGTAAAAGACCCGGAAGGTCTGTGGACCATGAGGTCAATAGAAGCCTGCAGCGTGATACCGCCACGAAACTGGACAGCCTCGCCTCTGACACGGACAGCCTGGGCAGAGGCAGCAGGGCCACGGCCGGGGAGGGACAGCCTCACCTTGCTCTCTGCCCATCCACCACTGTCCAAGATTTGTTTTTTTCTAGGTGTTACAGATTAAAAAGCCTATCAAGGTTTGAAGACTATTGCAAGGGGAATGGCTGAGCTGGCGAAGGGTCTGGGGGAGCCTGTCAAAGACCGTACTAAAGGAGCTGAAGATCACTAACTGAAAAAGGGGAGAAGAATAAGCGATATGAGCGGGGACTTCTGTTTACAAGGGGGTTGTCAAGGGGTAAAGGAGAGGCTTGTCTAGGTGGCCCCAGAGGGCAGAACTCAAAGCAGGGTGGGCATGTCTGGATTATCAACTGTGTTCCACCGAATGCCAGGCAGTTAACTAGCATTTCCTGGAAAAGGGGGTCCAGAGGCGAATAAGAGTAGAAAACTCTACCTAGAAGATTCAGAGGGCATCTTAGCACTTAGACACGTATCCACGTATGGTGCGTCACATGGGACAAAATCCAAAGGTACTAAAGGGCTTACCTTTGCCGGAGCCCCCAGAAAGCAGAGCCCGGGGTAGAGGGCTTCTGTGCTCTTACATTGTTAGGAAATGTAATCCTGGGAGAGGCCTGCAGGGTGAGCAGAGGAGAAGAGCCTGGATGAGGAGGCGTTCCTGAGCTGGCTGCAGCTAAGTGCGGCTGATTGCTGGATCCCACGGGACTGTCCCTGAGAAGCCATATGAAACTGTTTCAGGGACAAGGGGGAAGAAATTACTCATCAGGTCCTGTCTCCAACTAGTGGAAGATTTGTTCCATGGAGGTTAATTCTCCTCCACGTCTGGGTTGGGCATGCACGGGCACTAGGTGTGGTCCCATGGGGGCAATGTCAACAGGGATGCCCTCCAGGGGTGGAGGGCAAGAGGCAGCAGCTTGAGCAGGGGCACCTCTGTGAAATGGGCTGGTGCCTGCACAGTGCTGGTCTCTGCTTGAGGCTGGAACACAGGACAGGTGAGGCAGAAAGCACGTGATGGGTCTGATACAGGGTGTGATATACGAGCAGTGGAAAGCAAGTCTCTCTCCCTCTCCTTCCCACCATCCAGGTCCGCCCATCAGAGGCAAACACTGTTTTCTTGTGAAGCCTTCAAGAGAGATTCTATGCATGGATAAGCATACATGCATATGTATATATATATATATATACATGGCTAGGTAATGCACACATGCACACGTTTTCATATGAATGGGAGCATGCCATACCACCTGGCCCCTTTTTACGTAACAATGTATCCTGGCGATCTTTCCTTATCAGTAACCGGTAGAGCCGGCTCCTGCATTTAAATGGCTGCATAGCACTTCCTCCTGTTGATGTTCCGGAATTTATTTAACTAGAACTGCATTAATGGACCTTCAGAATGTTTCTAATCTCTTGCTATTAAAATCAATAAGGCAGTGAATATCCTTGTACGTACAATCATTTGCAGCCCTGGGAGTGCAACTGTAAGGCAAACACCGAGAAATGGAATAGTCGGGGCAAGGGGACTGTGCATTTGTGGTTTCCATGGATGTTGCCAAGTTGCCTTCCAGGCGAGTTGTGCCACTTTCACTCCCAATGGCGCCCGTTTGCCTCCGTCCGCAACAATGTGGAGCACTGTCACAATGCAGAGCACTGTCACAATGCAGAGCACTGTCACAATGCGGAGCGCTGTCACAGTCTCGATCTTGGGCGATGTGACAAGTAGATTTTAGATCTCAGAGCGGTTTTAATGTTCATGTTTTAAATTATAAGTGAGATTGAGTTTCTTTTCATGTATTTAAGAGCCCTTACATTTTATTTTCTGTGAAGTGTCTAATCTCTTGTCCATTTTTCTTGATTTAAAATTTTTAATATAAAATGTCTCAAATATACAAAAAACATATGCATGTCTATATTTAGTATATATTTACATAAATGAATATATTTTTATATGGATGTATATATATTTAGCATAAAGTATAAAAATAGAAAAACAGTCCTGTACCCACTGGCCACCTTAAGAAATCGACCATTATCAATACTTGGAAGTCCCCTGCATTCCTTTTTCCCATCAAAAGTAACTCTAATCTGAATTTTGTGTATATATACATATGAACTGTTAAAAGATAAACTAAGGCATATTGAAAAATGTAAGTTTATTTGAGCAAAAAGCAATTCGAATCAGGCAGCATCCAATCTAGTAGATCGAGAGGAGCTCCAAGGAGCTATGTGAAAGGGAAGATTTTACAGGCAGAAGGGAGCAGGAACAAGGAAGTTATACCAGGCGGAAAAGCAGATTGGTTACGGCACAGTTACCCTCCATCAGGGGACGGGAGGGCTACCAGGCAGCTTACCTCACAGAGCTGACCAGGCGATCCCTGGCTGAGTGGTTCAAGAGTCCATTTCTGGGAGAGTTGAAACTGTGATTAAGTCTCAGTTCGATGACATGGGGCTTAGCATAAACGACTCCATGTCGAGCCTGTTGTCTCGTTTTTCACAATGTGTGTTATTAACATGTGTATATGTGTATATACGCAGAGAGAGAGAGAAAGAGAGAGAGAATGAGTTTATTCATCTCCTTAAACAATACATTGTTATGTATGTATTTGGGCTTTTATACAGACGATATTGAACTACATGTATACTTCTGTAACAGATATTATTTTATTCAACATTTTTAAAGTCATTGTTTTTGAAAACTCTCCGTGTTGTTGTTGATAGCTGTAGTTTATCCATTTTCACTGCTAAAAAACATGTTATTGTATGAATCTACCATAACTTATTACCCTTTCTCCTGTTGATGGCTTTGTGGTCACCTCCAAATTTTTGTTGTTGCAGTGTTGCTAGAACATTCTAGTGCACATCTCCCGGTGCACGAGGGCAGAAATTTCCAGACTAGAGTGTATATCTAGGGTTAGAATTGCTGGGTCGCAGGGTATATGTATTTTTAGGGTACAAGAAAGCACAACTTTGCCCATTTGAAAAATGGATTGCTAGGCTTATTGTTGATTGTAAGCGCTCCTTAAGTGTGGAAGAAATTAGCACTTTGTCTAATGAATGTGATACAGGCATATTCGTGTTTATTTAAAGAAACCTTTGTGAGGGAGTGCTTCCCTAACTAAATTGACCATAAGCCCTTCATCTCCGTCAACTGTCTCAGAGGACTAACTCGGGGAATGCTGGCATAGGGGAATTAGCAGCAGGACCTGGCCAAATGAGCAGCTAACACCTGGGCAACTTCCAACAGTACGACGAGGGCTCCCTCTCCCCTGCCCAGGGGACCCTGAAGCTCTCAGGGGCAGAGCCTCAAAAGAAGCCTTTTGGGTCTGCCCTCTGTCCCACAGTTTAAGGGACCTGACTTTATGGTGTGTCCACCGTATGTCAGGCCTTGTGTGAGCATGTCCTGTCCCTTCTTTCCAGGGACCCATTACCCATAAACAAGGCTCAGTGCAGAGAGCTTTCTCAAAGGAAGACAGGCTGCTATATGATTCCAAAGCCCGTCCTTGCTTCATCACCACTGTTCCGCCGGACTTGTTTAGAACCAACACTCAAGATCCAGCTCACCAGGGAGCTGGACACTGGCTTTATCCCTCGCCGCTCTGGCCACAATCCTGGGTCCTTGTCTGTCTCTCTCCTCTGGTTTGTGGTCTGTGCTGCCCTGCCAGTTGGTTGTTTCAACACACATGCCCAGGCCTTTTCTCTCATGACCTGGGATGGCAGTTTCATGCCTTTCCCTTTGGGCTCCTGGCACTTGGCACACAATCAATGACCGGCTCAATGATGGTGATAATAGTAAGCATGTATTGGGTGCCCACCACAGGCGGGCTCGGTGCCAAGGACTTTCCCAGCATCATCCAATATCATTGTTCACAGCAACCCCATGTAGGGGTTTTTGCAGATGAAGAAACTGAGGCCGAGGGAAGCTTGGTCACTGGTCTAAGGTCACACTGCCACTGAGGGCTGGAGGCAGGATGTGAACTCGAGAGCCTGGGCATGTACCTGCCTCAAGCGACACACCTGACCAGATGGAGAGCCAGGAGGCCCCTGTATAGCAAATGCCACACACACAGGAATTGCCGCATGGTGACAATGACACGAGCCCAGGAAGCTTTCATTCAGCACTGCAGGGAGGACTGTGGGAACAGGTGGCCGTGGGTTGGGGAGGACCCCAGGCCTGGTCTTCTGCTCCTTCCCTCCTCCTCTGCTGCCAGCTGGGGTCACAGGCCCAGCTCTGGCCGCTGGAGGTTCAGGCCTGGAAACAGCCCCGTCCTGGTTTGCAGCGATGGCAGTTGCTCTGGGCAAGCTGCAAGCAAACAGCTGTGACTCCAGTCCCCAAGGCTACCCGCCCCCATTACCTGTGTCAACACTTTTATTTTTAAAGCGGCAGAGCCAAGGTGGGGGCTGGGGGTGGGCGATGGGAAGGGAGGCAGCCTGGCCCTTATCAGCACTGGGGTCCTTGCATGTGTAACACCGTCATATAATTAACAGTGAAGATCATTTACATTGTCGCTTAGCTAATTTTCATAATGTTTTCTTTATTATCAGAGGAAGAAATTAACCCAAGAATTTATTTACATAGCAGCCTCAAACAGTAACAGCTTGCTAATTGCCTGTTAGGTGATTAATAAGCTTACAGCAGATGCTAATGCGTCGTGGGCTCTCCGTTTCAAAGGTGCTCTTGCCGCACGCTTGTGTTTTTGGCAGCTTAATTAGTGCAATAATTATGTACTTGTTGCTTCTTCTTTCGAGCAAATACTGTCAAATGCTTAAAAGATTAAAGTGAATTATATCCTGAGAACTCACAGCGCTTAGAGGATGCCCGTTCTTGCTAACTTCTCTGCTAGTTCAAAAATAGAAGAAAGTCAATGAGAGAGGGGGTTTAACTTGTCAGCGGGGAGCCGTGACAAACCAGAATCGGGCTGAGTTCTAGTCCTGGCTTTGCCCCTCCCCGACAGAGAGACCTGGAACCCTGCCTCGGCGTCCCATCTGTAAAAGGAGGGACAAGCCACTGGCATGGGAAGGAGAGGGGAAACCTCAGCATCAGAGAGACTCAAGTGGCCCAGCAACTCAATGCTGGTGTCCATCTTACTGAGGTCCTGGTTAGAACAAACCAATTGTAAAAACATGCCTTTGAGATAATGAGAGACATCTAACTCTGCACTGTGTAGTACATGACCTCCAGAAGCCATTGTTGATTTCGACCTCCAGAAGCCATTGTGTGATAATGGCATAGTGGTTATGTGAAAGAAAAATATTCTTGTCGGTTAGATACGCATCCTGAAGTGGTCGGTGCTGAAATGGTGTCTGCTTTAAAATACTCCAGCCTCCTCCTAAAAACAGTGGGTTTGTAGGTCAAATGAGACTGCAAAATGTGGATCAACACTGAAGCTGGGTGATGGGTACATTGGGGATTAATATAATTATCTTCTCGACTTTGGTGTATGTTTGAAAATGTGCATGATAGAAAAGCTAGAACATAGAAAGGAGGGGGGTGGGAATGCTATGAAGACAAGGGCTGTAGAATCCAGCTGCCGCTGTGCAAGTCCAGCTCCACCACTTGCTAGCTGTGTGGCCTCGGGCAAGGATCTAACCTTTTTGTGCCTCAGTTTCCCCATCTGTAACATGGGAAAATGCTTATTGCTAGGATTCACCAAAACACTGCTCATAGGTTTTAACATAATGCCAGTACATGGGAAGCTTTCTCTTGTCATGTTATTATTATTGATACTGTTATGCCACAGCCCCACCTTTGCCACTTGGGACCAGGCCTAGCACCTCAGTGTCTCCAAGACTACCAGCCCGGGCCCTCCAGAATTTGATCACAATGCCTGAAATACGGTGCAGTGCCCTCCTTACCCCCATTCTGCTTTGGGCCAGATTCTCAGGAGCCTCACCCTGTGGTAGTGGCTTGGCCAACTGTCTGAATTTCACCTGTGGCCAATTGTCCCATTCTTGAGAACCTGGTTCTGACCCTTCAGCCTCTCCCAAACCTTGAAGCTGCACCAAACCCCCAGCACACGTCTCTACTCTCCTTCTCTGCCAGGTGAGGCTTGGGTCCATTCAGGCCCCAGCCTCTCAGAGTCATTTCCATTTTGTTGGTGAGAACATGCCCAGGCCTGACATGTCTTGGCCAGCTACTGACCCCCTGTGTGCCTTGGGTCTGGGCCTCAGTTTCCCCATCTGTAAAATGAGGTGTTGGGCAAACTCTCTAAATGCCTAGCACTGACTGCAGAACACATGGAGCCTCCGCAGTCCCAGCACACAGACGTGGCCTTGACCCAGAGCCAGAGCTCAATGAATGTTTGGATATCGATTGAATGAATGAATCGATGAAAGACACCGCCCACCTTCCCCCTCCCTGCACTGGCCTAGGATACCCCTCACTCCCACTCAACAGTCCAGATCCACATTCCAAGCTCCTCTTAAATGCCACGTTGCTGGCTACTACTGCCCAGGATCCAAGCCACGGAGGGGTTGCTCCGGTCTCAAAGGCGGATTTAACCACAGGGTCGCACTCATCACCTCCATCCCATCCCCGTGCCCACCCAGAGGTAATCCTGAGCACACACTCCCACAAAGCAGGGCTGGAGCATAAGAGGCAAGATTTTGCAAGGTGTGGGGAGGAAGCAAGGGAAAGCCACTTCCTCAAACACGCGGGCTAAATCCAGCCTCCACACCTTTGTCAACAGTCTCACCACACCACTCTGCAATCCTACCCCTTTTCAAGGCTCACCTCCTCCAGGAAGCCCACAGTGGCATCCTGGGGCTCACAGGGCCATTCATGTTTGTGTCCTGCATCTGGACTTGGAAGTACGAGCAGTCGGCTTGGTTTTTTGGCGCCTGGATGAAATCACTGTTCTCCGTGTAACTGGACATAAAGTCGGTGGGAGCAGGAACTCCCCTTTCTTTTTTCTGCACTGACCCCAGCCCCAGCCTGGGGTGGAGCGGAGACCTCCGCAGACCCAAAGTGTCGCACAAATGAGGATTCCAGAATCCAGACTCCTTAGCCTCACATTCGGAGAGGAGGAAAGTGAGGTGCAGGAAGGTTCACTGAGTCGGGCAGGGCTCAGCAAGCTCTGGTCTGGTCACGCCTGGCGCACGCCTCTCTCCATCACTCCATGCTGCCCCCGGGAAGACCAGCTAGGAGGAGTCAGGATGGCAGTGACTGATGAAACAGAGGCCTGGAGACCTTGGCCATGTGGCCTCCAGCCCGAGGGACTCCAGGGGCTTGGGGGGAGCCAGGTAGAGCCAGAGAACCAGGGATTTCCGGGACTAAGGAGCTCCAATGCTAAAACTGGAGAAGTCCCACAAAAATCGGGATGAATTGGTCATTCTGTCATGTTGGCTCTAGAGGCCGTCCCAGGACCTTGTCCAGGCCTTCTCCTGCCTGCCCAGCTGTGGCCCAGTGAGTCACGGGGACAGAACACCTGGCTCAAGCTGGGCCAAGCAGTTTCTTCCTCCCCAGAATTTGACACTTGAGCGGAGGGCCTTGAGAAAAAATAAAATTGACGATAAGTCCCTTTAAAGGCAGAGCCCAGGACGAGGAGTCCACCAGCCCTGGCCACTGAGGTCTTCAGGGCCACCCTGGGTGTGGCCTTCCTGAGATCAGGAGCTCAGGTCTCCTTTGAATCTTTAGCTATTCTAGAAGCTTCCAACAAATCCAGTTTCTGCCTTTCCCACCTCCCTGCATTGATCAAATCTCCCTGAAATACCCCGGTATCTCTGATTTTTGACACTTCCCAGAGTTGCCCGTTTTCATTCGTCTGATTTTTTGATCATCCCAGTCTGTGGCTCCAGAAGGCAGAGACCAGGTCTGTTTCTGGTTACGACCCATGGCCAGAACTTAGCACAGTGCCTGGCACATAGGAATCATAACAGCTAACTGTTGTTTTTAAAGCACTTACCATGTGCCAGTAGAACGAGGGAAGAAAGACTCAATACCCACTTAAATTAGCCAGAGGAGGTTTCTGATGCTGGCAACCAAACCGATCTTCAGGAATAAATGCCTTCCTTCAGAGGAGCAGCTCACGGCCTCCTTGTGTGTATTCGTGTATTTGCTTATTTCATATCGTGAATATTGAATGCTAATGACAAGGGGAATATGAAATACAGTCCTTGCCCCACAGCAGTGGTTCTCAAACGTCAGAGCATCAGAGGTGCCTGGAGGGCTTGTTAGAACACAGACTGCTTGGCCCACCCCCAGGTCTCTGAATCAGTAGATGTGGGGTGGGGCCCAGGAATGTGACTTCCTAACGAGTTCCCAGGTGATGCTGATGCTCTGATGGGGTTGGGACCACTCTTTCGGAACCACTGCCCTATAGGAACTAAAAACGTCTCTGGGTTTTATTTTCATAGTTAACACTTGGATGTGTGGCAGAGAATAGAGTATCTTAGTGAGATTTTTGGCTCCTCAGCATCTATTTCCCCTCCTTTTAATAACAATACGCTGATTTCCTTTTGAAGATCCATGCCTCCTTCACTCGTAGGCCATATGTACCTGCTAAGGCTCCCACCTGGCTCTGGGGCAGAGCATGTATGTGCCCCAAGAACACCCAATCAGGGAGCTGGATCCACCACTCACATGACTTCCATTGCCCAATCAGGTTGAATCATAGGATCTTTGCTGGAACCTCCAGGAAGCAAGCCTCTCTTTTCTGCTGGACCGGAATGGCTTGTGGCCATCTTGCCACAGTGAGGAAAGAACCTCTGAAAATGGAGCCTATGAGAAAAAAGCAGAGGAGAGGGCATTGGTTAATGCTCCTGGATTCAGCCATGTTTAAAGCCAGCAGTCCCTGGCTTGTCAGTTATATGAGACAACAAATCCCCCTTTCTGCATAAGTCGTATTTTGGGATGGGATTTTCTGACCTGATGGAAAGCTTCCCATTTGATACAAAGTGCTCCAAGAGTTTTGAGGTGGGTCATTTTTTTTCCGGGTCGGGGAAGCTTCATGAATAGTCAGAGGAGTGAAAGGAGAGGGGATTCTAGGCAGGCAGGTGGGAAAGTGGAGGGTGTAAGCAAAGGTGTGCTGGTGGGAAGGAGCCAGGTAGAGACAGAGAGCACAGAGAGCCCAGCAGGCTAGCTCTCAGCCCCCAGGCAGAAGCCCTCCGAAGTGAAGCCTGAGAGGAAGGGGGGCCTCTTGCCACTTGATGGGAAAGCACTTTGCCTTCCGCGGTCCCTTTCCCAGAAGAGGTCACCCCGATGCCAGAGGTTCCCAGAGCCTGCCGGCCCCCTGGATTCAGACTTCCTGCCCAGACGGGGCAGCTGGGATGAGGTCATGGCTGGGGAGTCTTTCATCCTCTCACTAAGCTGCTTCTTTCAGTAGCAATTGCTGTCTTGCTTAATCTCAGAATTATCTGATTGTCACAGTCGAGTTTTCCACATTAGGCAGCGAGCCAACAAGTTACTTAACCTATAATTGCCCTTTAATGAAGCCCATCTTCAAAACTGAATTGTCAAAGGGAAACTTGTAAACACGCAGCGAGGTCCAAGACCACGCTGGCCCCAGACGTCGCAGCCAGGCCCTTGACTCCTCTCTGGCGTCAGCCACATTTGTCTGAGTTCCTGGGGCTTTATCACGGCTGCCACCCAGAGTAGAGAGGCGTCTGGTGCTTGAACAGTCGCCAGAAGCAGGCCAAGCCTTTTAAAAGCAAGCGTGAGGGGGCTTGGTTTGGGTGCACACGTTCTCCTTTGCCAGGTGCCCCCACCTCCCCAATGCCCTGTGAGATGTGAAAGTAGCAGCCAACGTCAGACTTGAACTTTGCAAAAACCCGATTGACGTCTGTCTTTGGTGAAATCACATGATGGCGGAAATGAGGCTAGTGAATGGTCCACACTATAGAAAGAGCAGGCGAGGACGACTGACATCAAAGACTTCTTACCATGGCCGCTGTCTGGACTGGGCTGACACTGTGCGTGGTCAGGTCTGGGCCCTCGGGAACTTTCAATTGTGTTTTCCAAGGTCAGAGGTGAAGCGTCACAGTCGAGCATATTCAGCCGTGTTGTAGCTGTCTCATATCCATCCAGGACAAACCAGGACAAGGGAAGAAATATTTCCAGAACACCTACTATGTGTCAGGTATCGTGTTAGGCACTTTACATACTTTATCTCATTTAATTTTCACAACAATGCTAGGAGCTGGGTCACATTATCCTTATTTTGTAAATGAAGAATGTGAAGCCCAGAGAGGTAAAGTCACTTGACCGATGCCACACTGTGGACGGGTGTGGAGGCAGGACTTAACTCAGATTTGTCTAATGTGAAGCCCAGCAGTGCTCCTTCGACGCTTCGGTGGCTCCCTTGTCAACATAATGCTGCCCTAAAGCCAAGGAGGGGTGCAGATGAGAAGGGCTGTGGATTCGGGAGTAAAAAACTATGCTGTCTGGGATTTGCTTCAAAATAGCGCAAGAGTTCGGTGGGGGAAGTAGCTAAGAGTAGAGATGTAAAGACTAGCTGTGAGGTGACAGGTGTTAAAGCAGACTACGTTGAGGTTCATGAGATAACTTTGTCTATATTTGAAATTTTTCATTATGAAAAAGTTTAAAAAATGCAGCACTTTCTCCAGAAGTCAGTGCCGCTTCCCCGTGCCCCTCAAACATCTCGCATACACGTCTGTCCCTGCCCTGCGCCCCCCACATCCCATTAGAGTTACCTTTAAAATTACCTGCATCCCTTCGAGACTGTGAGCTCCATAAGGGTGGTGTCTATCTTGTTCACCTGACACATTTCTACAGAATAAAGAAATGAAAAATGAGTCTGGTGCACAGTAGGCATTCAGTAAATGTTTGTTGAGTGAATGAAAAATCCAAAGACCTGAGCCTTGGAGGCTGGCTGCGTTTTGGTGAGTAAAGGGGTCGTAGAGAGGGCGTGTGAGGCGGGGGGCCCGGCTCAAGCAGAGGCACCAGCAGTGGGCCAGCTGAGTTCGGAGGTGAGCAAAGGGGGAGTCCAGGCACAGCCAGAACCATACCCGTGGGTGACGAGGCAAGGCCTGTGAGAGCTGGCGTGTCCACTTTTTAATAACTTATATTTCGCAGACACAGCACTGACAGCATATTTTTTCCCTTATCACCGCAGCAGGGTCAATCCCCTGCCGGGGCTGTGAACAGAAAGGCTCTCGATTTCAGTCTCAGCTCATTAACTGGGGAAAGTTGGCCAGCGTGCGCCTGGCGGAAGGCGGCTCCAAATGGATGTCGACACTTTTTTGAGGACTCAAAGGAAACAAAAGAAATCAATTAAAGGGACAGCCTGGAGTTCCAGTTGGGTATCTGAATCCTGCTGCCTTTCCCTATAGTCCGCAGCAGAAGAGAGAGAAAAAATGCCTCCTTCCCCAGGCCACCCCAAGACAAAGTGCCACATGGAAACTGGGGCCTGAAGAGGCAAGGACAGCAGTCTGGGATGTTTTGGGATCAGGTCGCCCTGGCAGAGCTGGGTCTGCGTCCTGAGTCTTTACAGGCTGCGTGGCGTCTGGGTTCTCGCCAGCTTTCCTGATGAAAACCACACTCCGCCGCTGGCTTAGGTTGAGGCCCGAAAGAGGCCTGCCAGACTTAGGAGACCTGCAAAGGCCTTTCTTGCACAGATGGACTTGTTCCACCAAAGCACCAGCCACATGGACGATGACAACGAGAACTTAAGTCTATGCAGCTTTTACAGTTTACAAAGAGCTTCTGCATCCTGATCTCATCTCACCCTCCCAACCACTCTGGGACGGAGGGAGAAATGGAGAGCAGCGTCAGAACCCGAACTCAGAGGAGGGATGTGATAGATGCAACGTGGCACAGTGCGGTGGGGGGCGGGGGGGTGGAGCCAAGATGCTTCCCTCTAATTTGGGCATGTGGTCCTTGCCAGGGACTCTGTACTTGGACCAGGTGAGGGCACAGGTCTCAACTCCCTGGTTCTCACGGCCTGCCTGGCACTTGCCATCGTGAACTCTCAAATGAAGTTAAGAAGAGCTCTGTTTGGTCCCGTTGCCTCCTAGAGATATTGATGACACCCATTGTCTCCTGGAAATATCAATGACTTTTGCCTTTCGGGCCCGTGTGTACCTCAATTCTTCAAGTTATTTTGTGTCTCTGGAATATTAATCAGCCTGGGAGGACTGAAGCAAGAGATTTCTCTTAGGAGAGGCAAAATGAACATAAATGCGTCTGGCAAAGCAATTCCTTTTGTCGTAGCTCTTCGAATTTCTCAAAGGGCCTTCTCATTTGTTGTCTAATCTGCAACAGGCGGTGACCCTGCGAGCTGACTGGGATGATAACGATGACCTTCTGCCTTAAAGAGGAGGAGAGGAAGATGCAGAGCTGTTCTGTGTCTTGTCCCACGTTTTGCCTTCTGCCCTTTTCACGTCCTGAAGTTTGAAAAACAGTACGTCAATCTTTACTCTTAGTTTTAAAGTGAGAATCTTGGAGAAGATGGCTGGGAGGAATTTTCACCTCTATTTTTAA
This sequence comes from Equus quagga, assembly GCF_021613505.1. Classification (NCBI taxonomy): domain Eukaryota; kingdom Metazoa; phylum Chordata; class Mammalia; order Perissodactyla; family Equidae; genus Equus; species Equus quagga. The sequence continues at coordinate 5,998,151 of NW_025796915.1, forward strand.
GAAACCGATTTTACTATAAAGCAGCAATTATTACAAATGTTTGAACACCTTATTTAAATATTTTGTTTTGCTTCTTTTTGTTTTTCTTCTCTGTTTCTGAAAATGCAAGCTTAGGGTTTTTTCTTTTCCCCTTTGAAAGTAAAATGTTGCATTTTAGACCTCCTGACTTTGCATTGGTGGGGTATGGGTGGGATGGGGTAGAGCCCAGGAGCAGGTGAGAAAGCTTTTCTTTCTTCCTTAGCATCTCCTCAGAAGTCCTCTTCAGGCAGAGGGGAGGGTGGCCCGAGTGGGGCTTTGATGCCCTCCTAGTTCATAATTGCTATTCACATCTATCATTTTGGATCACAACCAGATGTTAATCTGTCTGTTTTCTCCAGGAGACTGTGAGAGCCCTGAGTTGATAAGGGAGAGAAAGGATCATATTTTGGGTTTAAGGGGGAAAAAATGAACAACAGAAAAACCAGGACTCTGGCCGTCGTGGAACTGAGGGGAGGGTGAGTGTAGGAGCTCACCAGAACGGAGAACTGTCAGGACTTTACAGCACTAAACCAGGGAGAAGGGAAGGCAGCTTGAGCGAAAACAGGGACCAGAGAGGGCAAAGGAGGAGGCGGACCCCTGGGCTTTTCAGGATGTAGGATCAGTGTCAATTTCTACAATGAATGAGAGAAGAGTCAGGGACTAGGTCTCAGATTCTGGGGTAGACAACTAGGAAGATGCATGGTAGGACCTTGATCAGAGCTTGGGAACACAGAAGAAAATGCATCATGGATGGAGAAAACCATGATGGTTTAGTTTTGGACGGATTGAGTCTAAGGTGCCTATGGGTCTGGACCACAGATGTAAAATGGGGCAGGTAGCAGCCTCTTGCTGGTACTTGAAGCCATTGTAGAATGTCTGGTCCTCTCAGCCTGCGCATGGGTACCTCTGCCTCTATGACCTACTGCCTGGCTCCCTGATGGCCCTGAATGATCTGAACCACTTGACCTCATCATTTCTCATGTTCTTTTTTGCCTTCCACCTCCTACCTGCAGTGAGGATCCCTGAGGCTATGTGAATCTCATTCAGTAGCCCCTTGTGAAGCATCAAAGGTCGCCTAGCACCAAGACAGCAAGAGGAGCCAACAAACATGGTTTGAAGACTTAGCTCAGCCAATAACTACTATGTGCTATTGGGCAGATCACTATTCCTCTCCGGGCATTTCTTTCCCAAACTTTAATAGTAAAGCCGTTAAGTTCCTGAGCTGGTAATGTCAGAGTAGCTTGTGTTGGACTAACTCTCTCATATAAAGCAGTTTTAATGTCTGAACAAAATATTAAAAACATGTGTTTGACAGCATTGTAAAGCTGCCAAAACCAGTCAGAAACTGGAATCGGATTGACCCTTGAAAGTAGATAACCTCGCAGGGTGATTCATGTTTATATGACTTTTCCCCTGAGAGCGTGGTACCCACATCTGCATTGCATGGGGTAGTCAGAACTCAAGTAGAAAAACATAGTATTTCTGATCTTAGGTGTCAGAGGTTGGAGCACAAGTCTGCCAGAGGAGATGGAGCCAAGGAGAGAAATCCTGGAAAGGAGAGACTGCCCTAGGGGAGAGCCCCCAAATCGCATATAAACTACTCTCAAATCCTTGACTGACTCCTGAGCTGTGCAGGGGCGGGGGGCATCAAGAAGCCCAGTGGAAGATTCACCTAGAAGGCTGCACAAGCTGAGCACAGATTTCAGTTGTGGCCCAGCTGCAGCCCTAGACATAGGATTTGGACTTGGACCCACACCAAGTTAGCAGAATAAAATCTATGCCCCAGAACCAAGGGATTCACCGTAAAACTACGGTAAATCAAATATTATGTGCCCTTGGAAAGTGCAAAGTCAAGTCTCTACAAGTTCAAAATGATCATCTGGTAACTTAACTGCCAGCCAGAACAATAATCAACATTCTTCAGAAGAAGATAACAGAATCCAGAGTCTGTGCACGCCTTACCCACAATGTTTGGTATAAATTAAAGGGATAATAAGAGGATGTTGTGAAGAACATTATACTATCAAATTTTACAACCTGGGTGAAATGGACAAATTTTTTGAAAATAACAACTTACCAAAACCAACACAAAAACAGACAGAAACTTGAACAACTCTCTATCTGTTAAAGAGAGTGACTTCATTATAAAAATCTTCCAGCAGAGAAAACTCCCATCTCATTATGAGATTGATGATGTCACTCATTAATTTCATTAAACATTTTAGGGACAAATAGTTCAATCTTACACAAATTCTTTCAGGAAATACAGCATGAGGGAATATGACCAAGCTCATTTTATGTGGCCAGCATAATCCTGACACCAAAACTGACAGACTTCAGAAAAGAAAATTACAGACTGTTATAGACTGAACGTTTGTGTCCCCTCAAAATTCCTGTGTTGAGATCCTAACCCCCAACGTGAGGGCACTAGGAGCTGGGGCCTTTGGGAGGTGATTAGGTCACGAGAGTGGAGCCCGTGTGAATGGAAAGAGAGAGCTCTCTTCCACCACGTGAGGATGCAGCAAGAAGACAACCACCGTCTGTGAACCAGGAAGTGGGCTCTCACCAGACACCAAATCTGCCAGTGCCTGGATCTTGACCTTCCAGCCTCCAGAACTACGAGAAATAACTGTTTGTTGTTTCAGCCCCTCAGTCTATGGTGTTTTTGTTATAGCAGCCTGAATAGACTAAGACACAGACCAATATCCTTCGTGAACACAAAGTTCCTTCAGAAAATATTCATTTTATTAGTGAATCTAGCAACATTAAAAAAGGTAATACACCAGGGCCAAATGGGGTTTGTCTGAAGAAGGCAAGTTTGGTTTAACGTCTGAAAAACCAAACAATATAATTTACCACATTAATAGTATAAAGGAGAAAAACTGTACAATCATATTCATAGATCTAAAAGAGCATTTGACAAAATTCAACATCCGTTGACAGCTAAAAATCTCAGCAAACGAGGAATAGAAGATAACTTCCTCAATTTCATAAAGGGTATCTACAAAAAACTCACCCCTGACATAAATGTAAATAACGCTTTCCCCTAGGAGGGAAATAAGGCAAGGATGTCAGCTCTTGCCACTTCTATTCAGCATTGTATTGGAGATCCCAGACAGCGCAATAAAGCAGAATAAAAGAAGAAACAGAAGGCATTAAAATGTGAGCAAAAGAGGCAAAACTGTCTTTATAGACAGCAGGATTTTTTAGGCAGAAAATCCTAAGGAATCTACAAAACAACTCCTAGAAATAATAAGTGAATTTAGCAAGATCATAGGATACAAGGTCTATATATAAAAATCTATGGTATTTCTATATACTAGCAGCATAAATTGGAAAATGAAATTTTAAAAAGTTCTTTTACATTAATATCCCCAAACACAAAATACTTAGGAATGAATTTAACAAAATATGAAAACTATTTGCATAAAATGACAAAAGATTGCTGAAAGACATTTAAAAAGACTTTATAAATGACGGAATATTCTGCGTTAATGGAACTTGATATTGTTAAGATGTCAATTATCCCCAAATTTATTTACACATCAAAGCAACCCCAATCAGAATCTCAACCAAGTGTTTTGTAGAAAATGACAAGAAACATGTTATGAAGAATTTATATAGAAAAGCAAAGATATAGTGTAGTAAACACAGTATTGAAAAAGAAAGACAAATTTAGAGAAGATACACTGATTTAAGATTTACTGTAAAGCTACGTAATCAACAGTGTGGTGTTAGCATAAGGAAAGACGGACAAACGGAACAGGCTAGAAAGACTACAAATAGACCCACATATATAGTGAACTGATATTCAACCAAGGTGCCAAAGCAATTTCACAGGGCAAAGAAAGTCTTTGCAACAAATATTAAACAACTGGATAAAGAGATGGTAACGATAAACTCAAAGCCTCCTCTCAGCACACACAAACATTAATTTGACATGTGTTGTAGTCACAAAGGTTAAAGTTAAGACTATACAGTTTCCAGAAGAAAATCTAGGAGAAAATATTTGTGACCTTGAAGTATACGATAGCCAACAAGCACAGGCAGCTGTGCTTAACGTCATTAGTCATCAGGGAAATGCAAATTAAGACCACAGAAGAGCTACTATTACACACACACCAGAGCGGCTAAAATTAGAAAGACTGGCAACGTGAGATGTTGGTGAGGATGACGAGCAACTGGCCCCCGTCATACATTGAGGGACAACTGGAACTGTCATACGTTGCTGATGAGATGAAAAATAGTGCAACCACTTCGAATATAAATTTCTTATACCTTTAATTATTTGCCTTGTTATGATCCAGCAGTTCCATTCGTAGGTGTTTATCCAAGAGAAATGAAAACATGGGTCCACACGACAACCTGTACATGAATGCTCATTGCAGCTTTACTTACATAGCCAAACACTGGAAACAGAAATGTCCACGAACAGGGCGCTGGATAAGCAAATGGTGATAGGTTCACATGCTGAATTCGAGTCGGCAGAAATGGAATCAACTACTGATGCTCACAACGACAGGACGAATTTCACAGGCGTTATGTTGAATGAAAGAAACAATACACAACACAACAAATACAGTAGAATTCCTTTTATATGAAATTCTAGAACAGGCAACACTCACATTGGTGATGGAAATCAGAATAGTGGTACCTTTGGAGTGGGAATGACTGGCAGGGACACAAAAGAACTTTCTGGGGCAATGGAAATGTTCTATATTTTGGTTAACATGTTCTATATGTTTATTAAAGGTCATTGAGTTGCACGTTAAAAATAAATACATTCCACTGTATATAAATTTTGCCTCAATTAAAAAACAAACAAGACAACAAAAGAAGTTAAAAGAAATCGCCAGGTCTCTGACGTTCCGGGAGCCCTGAGCACGCAGACCTAGGACTTGCTCCCACTGGAGCCTGCACCAGTGTCAGGCTTTTCTTTCTCTGCGTGAGCTGGACTGAGGAAGGAAAGGCCCGGCAGATTGGGAGCCCAGGGAGCGAGTGGGCCTGGCCTGACCCCAGCTGCCTGAACGAGTCACTTCAGCTTAAGAAGCATCTATAAATTAATCCTGAAGTCTGTGCGAGCCCATCAGTGTTACACGCTGGTCTGTGTGTGTGTGTGTATGTGTTTTATTTTAAGCCTGCTCGCTCTCCTTCAGCTGCCATGGCTTTCAGAAAAAATAATGATTCCCCTGGGATGATGTGTGACCCTCAGTCAGAGGATAAGTTGTCTGGCCAACTTGGGCAGCAAGCAGAGAGAAATTTCCTGGAGGGTTGCACCACCAGTTGGACCTAAAAGGACTAATGCTTTCTTACAGCTCTCGAGTCCAAGCAGCGGGAGCAGGTCAGATGACCTGGAAAAGATACACAAATAGAGTTCCCAGTGATGACGCCTACACAGATCCAGTTCAGCCCTTTCGGGAAACCCACTCTCCTCCCTAGGACCGGCATCACCTTCGCACCGCCTCACTTTGAGCTCCCCATTGCTCGAAAGCAGGAGGATGATGTGCCCACAGGACAATGAAGAGGCGCCCAAGAAGGACGAGAAGAGCCTAGGAGATGAGCCAAGACAGAGGAAAGGGGAAGGACGCTTCAATAAAAAGAGGAGGAGGGGGAGGAGGCATTTGATCCATTAGTAACAGTTTCATCCTTTTGGAGAGGGGCTGGTGCTCCTGAAAATACCTACATCTTTCAGCAGGAGGTGGGCTAGCCAGGTGTCAGGATGCCCATTTTATAGATGTGGAAACTGAGAGCAGAGAGTTTAGGGCACTTGCTGGAGTTCGCAGAGCTAGTAAAAGAGTACAGCGGGGATTTGGCAGGGTTGGGGGCCTGCAGCCCGCGCAGTCCCAGCTCCGGGGCACTGTCTCACCCCTCTGCTCTCACACCAGTGCCCGCTCAGCGCGGTGCTGAGGCCAGCAGGGGACGAAGTTCACAGGGCATGATACGGAGCAAGGTGAGGGAACCGGCTTCCAGCCCCAGGGCCTTTTTAGGAAATGTAGCCGCATGAAACACTTGGCTTTGATGGGAAGGAAAGAAGTGGGTCTACTAATTAAAGGTCATTTAGAATTTTTTTTTAGCTTTAAAAACAGAGTAGAGATGTTTAATTCAGGCTGACCGCAGTCACTGGGCATTTCCGCGAAGCCCAGGGACCTGTGTGCGGAGACTGACTCTGAAAGATCATTGGATTTTTTTTCTCTCTTTCTGGTTTTGTTTTGATTTTGTTGTCGTTGTTGTTGTTTTAAAAATACACACCCTCTGGAGCTGAATACTCCGACTTCTTTGATGCAGGGGAACCAACCACAGGTTTCTAAAGTTAGACAGAAAGGAGTTGACATGGGCAGGAACTAAACCACAAACCTTAGAAGCCTGTGCGCCGGCCCTGGGCCCCGGCCTGTGCGGGCATTGTGTCATTATGTTCTCTGGAGAAAACTAGAGCCCCAGAGGCCTCTGGTTCCACTGCCGCTGGCTCCCTGCCCCCAGACGGGGCAGCAGGCGGGGACTAGGTGCCGACAAGCAGATTGGATCATCCCTGCTCAGCCAGCGGGACAGGAGGGCTGCTGTGTATGAAAGCCCATGGGAAGGCCAGAGCCACTCCAGCGTGCATCCTAATCATCTTCCCCAAAGAGGAGAGGCCCCTGTCCAGAAGCCATGCTATAAAGACGTGTGGCTTTATTTGTGCCATCTAGCTGCCCTTACCTGCTTCTCCTGAGAGTAGACCCTTTCCTCCCTAGAGGGAACTCTTTTTGAGGCTTGGATGGGGCTTATCCTGCCTTTTCCCTGGACATGTGACCCAGGCTTGACCAATCAGAATACCCCATCTTACCTAACCACAGTGATTGAATCCATCCTGGCTACATGACCCAAGCCAGGCCAATCAAGAGACTCTCTTCCATCTGCTCTTGGTTTGCTAAACTAATAGGGGCCTCCAGTATTCATCTTGCCTGTGACATGGAGACAGCCAGTCTGAGAGATGAAGAAAGAGAGAGAGAGAGACAGAGAGAGAAAGAGAGAGAGAATTAAGCCCCAATGCTACCATTTCAGTTTCTGGATGCAGCCATTCCTGAAGGCAGATTCATTCTATGAGCCAATAGATTCCCCCTCACCCCTGTTTTTGCTATAACTACTTTGGATTTTATTCCTGTTACCTACAACTGAAACAAAGCCAAGTAAAAAGTGTCTTGCTCATCTTTGCATCTCTAGCACCCAGCATACAGAGGCAGGTTTGTTAAATAAATGTCTGAACTTCCTTAGACCAGAGGGGAATGGAGTTGGGATCAGGGAGGAAAGTACCTTACCAAGCACCTGGGCCCTGTGTGCCAGGAACTTTACATAAATTATTTTAGTGGATTATTCATCACAACCTTACAGTATTAGGACCTTTATCTCCTCTTGAAAGATGGGTAAAGTGAGGAAGGAAGGGCTCCTAGTGAAAACCCAGACATTCAGGCATAGTACCGAGCAGGAACCTTCAAGCAGGGCACTTCTCTGTCACCTCAGAAGCTGGGCCATCTGCACCATCTGCTCCAGCTAGAGTAGACTGTCAGACGAGGTCCCCCAGGTGACCCTGTGTCCTGCCCCTGGCCCACCAGGGGAACCCACACCAGAGCTGTAGGGTTCTTTGCTCCAGGTCCCTATTTCCCTCGGGTCTTGGGAGGATGTCTATTGAACACTGCAAAAATAGACATAGATTTCTCAGACCCCCAGAGCTCCCCGACCACCAGATTTTCCCCACGACCTTGTGCCCCTTCTCAGTCACTATACCCTGTCCACCCTGGATCCACCAAGGTCACAGCCCAGACTTCAGCTGCTCACTGGCTCAAGGGCAGGGGCCAGGGGAACTTCCGTTTGGTGGAGGTGTGGGTCCTGGAGTCCAGAAGTTCCACCATCCCATACGCCTGAGAAGGCTACGCAAGGAGGGCAGCCCACAGCTGACAGAACATGACAGTGGGGTCCTGAAGACGCATGTGAGCTCTGTGTTTGCGTGTTCACCATGACTTAAATGACCGAGAATGACAGAATAGGAAGGGCCCTGGAAAATCCTCTGGTCCAGGCAGGGCAAACATCTGGTGTGCCTGCTGACGTGCCCCACATGTTCTCAACCTCAAGAGAGCCAGTGCTGAGAGCTTATGGCCCTCTCTCCTACTGAGTCCAGACACCCCTCAGATCTTCCCCACACAGCATTGCAATAGTGCCACCAATCGATGGGATAAGGCCACAAATAAAACTTATTTGCCCTCAGAATTAGGCCAAAACCCTCATTTTTGCAGTTGTGAAATGGAATAAGAGGTGAAAGGACTTGTCCAAGGTCACACAGCCCAGCTGGAAGTTGAAACCAGATCTTTTGATTCAGTCAAGTCCACCCTTCTTGCTTCTGCATGTGCTGACTCAGTACCATTAATAGATGGTAGAATGCCAACCCAATTCAAGCTAGACATACGTAACTGGAAAATGAATCAAAATTGATGGAGCTTGGTGTTGTGGAAAGAACATTCAGCTGGAATTTCACCTCCGGCCTGGCCATAAACTAGCTGTGTGACCTTGGACAAGTCAGATCTCCTCTCCAGGCCTCGGTTTCCCCAACTGCAAATTGTGAGAACAGGGTGATCTTTATAATCTCTAAGATACCTTCAAACGCTAATACTCTATGATTTCACGTGCCCTGCACTGTACCAGGAATTTGTTAGGCTATAAAGAAATGCAAGCGAAGAAATAACCATAAAATACAAGAAGCAATACAAAAATTCAAAATGGTCTTTTATTCATATAATTAAGGGCCAAGAGGTATGGAACTTAATAGGGCCCTCTGGGAGTTCAGAGGAGGGAGTTCTGAGGAGGTGGGATGGCTTCCTTGTGGAGAAGAGAATTAAACCTGGCCTTGAACCATGGACAGGTAGGGTGGGGGCATGGCACCACAGGCAATAAGAAGAAAATCAGAGAAGGCAGGGAGGAGAGCAGAGCAGGGCACTCTTAGGACAGGCCAGCCTGGCTGGTGTGGAGGGTAGATGGAGTCCTGGGAAAGCACCAGAGAAGCAGAGATGAGAGTGGACCCCGCGGGCGCTGATGCTAGTGTTGTGGGAAATGTAGGGGTGGGTCCTCATCCCTACAGAGAGGTCCGGGGTAATCTCTTGTTTCATTGACTAAGACCCTTTTGTGCAAGTGACAAATTCAACTCAACCTGGTTTAACTGAAACAGTGGATTTATTAACTCAACCAAAAAGCCCAGGTGTAGATTTCAATGGCAACTGGATCCAGGGGCTCAAAAATTCTCAGGGGAATTTGCCTTCTCCATTTTTACTTTCTTCTGTGTTGGCCTCATTCCCAGGCAGCCTTTCCCCAACCGGTGGCAAATGGCGCCCAGCAGCTCCCAGCTTACATTTTGCCACGTAACAAGACCAGTGGAAAGAGCTCCTTGTTCTGATGGCTTCTGCAAAAGTGCTGGGCCTGATGCTCATTGGCCTGGATTGATCACGTTCCTGTTGCTGAACCAATCACCAGCCAGGGGCTGGATGAAATTCTCTGATTGGCCAGGTCTGGATCACATGCCCATCTCTAGGGCTAAGGAGCAGGTTCTGCCCCAGAGGAAACTTGGAATCTGGTAATAAGACAGAAATGATGGTACCTAGAGAAAAATCATAGTGCTGTTGCCAAGAGAAGGAGTGGATGGGTCCTGGTCAGGTGAACTTGTCCAGTGCCAAGACTGTTTCATTAGTCTCCATATGGACAGAAATCAGAAAGGTCTTCAAGACAAAGTGAGACCTAGCAGTGACTCCGTACTCCATAGGGGAAATCCTGATGCCCAGATCTAGATCTGCTGGGCCTCAGCAAGGGTTCTGAGGCGGAGATGGGGTGGATGGCATGGGGAGCCTCTGGGCAGGTCCCATCTTTCTTAAATTAATACTTCTTGGAGAGACTCAGCAGTGGGGTGGGAATTTGTTAAATTACATAAACATTGTTGTGACCCGTAAAATTCAATGAATCTTGGGCTGTTTACCCGCGGCTGGCTTTAATGTTTGCACAGTGTAATTTAATGTGTCAATTTGCTCTCAAATAAAAAACATCTGGTCCTCTGACATGGCAAAGAAACTGGAGAACTAACGTTCACAACCAGCTAAAAGCCCCAGTCAGAGATGATGTCTGGAGGGGAAGAAGAGGCCAGGGAGTCAGAGAAGGAGGCCACTATCGTTAGGACTCATTCCTGGCTTGGGGACAAGCCTCTGCTTGTGAGTCTGTAAGATCAGTCAATTTTATCCTGATTAGAATTAAGGAAAGCCAAGAAGAGCACATACCATCTTTAACTGGCACCCATTGTGCAATTAAATTTCCTGCGGCTGTCCCTGCCAATATTGACATTCATGCTATTAGATTTTTAACAATCTTATTATTCTGTAATTGAGAAGAGCAAAAAGAAAATTACGCTTTTCTATATGGATGATCTTCTCAGCTAACGTACCCCTTCTACAGCAGTCAGCCTGGCTAAGCCGCTCCCTGCAGATTCCCCGGGGGATGGTGGGGCCTGGGGAGGGGGAGATGAGACTCTCCGAGTGTGTGCTTTTCCAGTGAGATCATGCATCTTGGTTTGGTCTCCACCAAGTAACGATACCACTCATTGCTACAGACAGAGGCGGGGCTTGGCAGGCAGGTCCCGAGCTGGAGGCGCTGACCTACATAGAACAGGATAGAGGATGCTGAGTTCCCCTGCAAGGCAGGTGGGCGCTTAAAGGCCTTTTAGGAGCCCCCACCTCCACTGGGGTGCTGCCCATCAATTCTGACAGCTGGGCCCCCACCTGCAGCTCGGGGGGGCAGAGGGACCGCGGTGCTGGGAGTCCTTGTCCATTTTCCCCTTCAGCGCCCTCTTCTTTTCCCAGCACCCAAGCCCTGCTGGGCTGAAGGGAACCAGCCAGGGATGCTTTCCATTCCCCTCTTTCTCACCCCAATAAATGCTTGAGACGTCCTGATGAAAAAGAACTCGGCCTGGAGCCCGGGCAGCATCCCCGCTGGAAGGAGCCGAGCCTGCTTTCCTGGCCATGGAATGACGGGGTCAGAGCAAGTTCAGGCTTTGCTTTAATTGAGTAGAAGATAGTTCTTCCTTAAGGGAGCCCTGAAATAATGCTTCAGCCGAGCAGAGTGACTTCCCGTATTGTCAGAAGGGATTAGCCGGGCTGGTTTGTAAATAAAGAGGGATCCTTCCTCCCTTTCTAGGACAAACAGATCATACTTTCTTCAGCTCACCAGGGACCGGGCTGGCTCTGATCAAGTGCTTAACATTTCACTAAGACTCCAGGAGTTGCGTGTTTTCCGTGATTGAGTCCTCGGTAATTACCCACTTTGGTAAACGATCGCTATTTTCCAAATCTAAGATGTTTTAGGGAAGTGGGAAGATGAAATGTCTGTCCAACAGTGTGGGGAGGAGAGAGGGGACAGGGGTGGGGGTGCAGAGAGGAGTGGGGTCTCCTGAGTTTGAGACAACATCATCCTAATAAGAACCAACAGGGGTAGCTTGCAGGACCACTGGACAGTTTTTCTCGTTTATTCAGCCTTCCATTCATTTGGGCAACAACAATTTCTGAAGCCCTTGCCAGGTGCCAGACTCTGTGCTGGCCGCCAGGTATGGAGTTGAATATGACCTGTCCCTGCCTGCTCCAAGGAGCTCCCAGTCTAGTGGGAGAGACCAGCATGTGGGCTGATGAGTACAACAAAATGTCCTGAAAAGCCAATGTGTAAACGTCATGGAACCTCAAAGTATACAGCAACAACCAAAAACCAAAGGAAAACAAAGCTTTGTCTGGAGAGGACAAGGAAGGTTTCACAGAGCAGGTGACCTGGGGTCTTGCAGGATGAGTAGGAGTCAGCCAACATAATAAAACAGTGACAGAAACACCTACCCCGAAATGCAAGGCACTATTCTAAGGGCCCTACACGTGTTAACTCGTTGAACCCCCACAACAACCTGATGAGACAGATACTATTCTTACCCCCATTTTCAGACAGAAGGTAAGGCGTAGAGAGAAGAATATTCCAGTCTCAGGGAAGAGCATGTGGGAAAGGACGCACCTGTGAGAAAGTGGGGCAGGTTTATGGCAGCGGAGAGGAGCTCCTTTGAGAGGGGTGGAAAAACGATCAGCTCAGATCTGTGTTTTTAGGAAGATGATGACACGGCAGAGGAGCCAGAGTGTGAACAAGAGACCAGTGTTGAGGAGTATGCTGTGATCCTCCCAGAAAATAAGTCTCTCCTCCAACTTTCAACTGCAACGTGATCTTATCATCTCCCCTCCCCACCCGGTACCAGATCCTGGAGAAGGAGCTGAAACTCAGTGGCACCCAGCTGTGAGCATCAAAACCAGACTCACAGTGCACCCCTCCGCACCTCCTCCATCTCCATGAACAGGTGGTGGACCAAACCTGAAAGGGGTTTTCTCACTGCAGGGAGAGGGGTGACTCTTCTAGCTCTCACCCAGAAGCCCAAGCAGTGGGACAGTGACCCCCAGGCTGCCCCTGCGGCAGGAGAGGCTGGGTGGGAGCGCGTCTGCTGCTCTGCCAGACTGTGGGTGCAGAGAGCGAGCACCTTTGCCTTTTGGGTTTGCTTCCGCATTCTTGGATGATCTCTATTTGCATCCTTTCCTCTTGAACAATCCTCCCCTCAAAAAAAAAAAGAAAAAGGAAATGCCGCAGCTTGTGTCCACTCCAAACACAGATGACAAGAAGTCTTGGAAATGTAGCCTAAAGAAACACGAAGCAAACCGTTCCCCCAAATGAGCCTGTTGTCCTGACCTCCGTAAGCCCAGAGCTCCACTTTATAACTTGGGAATGCACAAATATTTACAGTTGTAGGGAAGACAGCCAGCGTCTGCCGGAGGGTCCCAGTGGAAGGGAGCTGAGAGTTCATCTAGTCCAGCCTTACATTCGCCCTAGGAATGCCCTTTGCAGATTCTCTGGCAGATGGTCACCCAGCCACTCCTTGCTCGCGATGGGAAAGAAGGTCATCATCCTTTGAGAAAGCTCCTTCCATTGATCTGATCATTGGAAAGATGTTCTAACAATGAGCCAGAATTGCCTCCCGGTGACTTTGCCCCCTGTTTTTGGATGGGCCTCCAGAGCCTCATGGTTGGAGTATCTTCTTTCCCATGACAGCCTTTTTTGTTTTTTTAGGAAGATGAGCCCTGAGCTAACATCTGCTGCCAATCCTCCTCTTTTTTTTTTCTGAGGAAGACTGGCCCTGAGCTAACATCCGAGCCCATCTTCCTCTACTTTATGCGTGGGATGCCTGCCACAGCATAACTTGACAAGTGGTGTGTAGGTCTGCACCGGTGATCTGAACCAGCAAGCTCCGGGCCGCCAAAGTGGAATATGCGAACTTAACTACTGTGCCACTGAGCTGGCCCCCCATGACAGCCTCTTGAAGGCTAGAAGTCAGCTTCTCTGTCTGCCTTCCACTATCTCTTCTTCCTCGATTCCTTCATTCACTTCTTAGAGGACCTTATTTGTGGGCCCCTCCCCACTGAGGTCACCTCCCCTCATCATGGCCATACATCCTAGCTGATCAATGTCCATTTCCAGTGTGGCCCCTGAATCCATCGCAGCACACAGCTGAGTTACCTTCTGTGATCTGAGCCCTGTGCCCCTCATCCCTCATCACTAAAACTCAGCTTTGCTCACCAGGTGGTGGAGGCCAGGTAAGAGGGAAGGAACGTGGTTTTCTTGAATTCCTGCCACACTGGACCCTGTTCTGGTTCTTTCTAAACATTCAATGCTCAGAACCATCCTAGAACGCAGGTACTCTTCTCCTGTTTCACATGTCAGAACATGATTTTCTGAGATAGAACTGAAAATAAAGAAACAAGCAAAACAAGGCTTCCGGGAGTCTGAGCAGATTTCAGAGCTGGCCAGGGTCTGTTCACTCTTCCTGTGCATTCATTTCTACCAAGATTTATTTGGTGTTAGGGAACTGATTTTAAATCCTGGCTCAGACACTTTCTAGCCATGTGACCTTGGGCAAGTTGTTGAACTTCTCAACTCATCCCAGTTTATCTAAGACTGTTCTGGTTTTAAAATGCCCACTTGAATGTCCTGGGAGCTGGTCACCCCATGAAGCCACTTTCCTCCTTGTGAGATGAGGATGATAATACTCTACCTTGCAGTGTTGTCGTGAAGTTTAACTGAGATCATATATGTGACAGACCCAGCGCAGTGCCTGGCACACAGCACACATTCAATTTACATCTCGTTTAATGTGAAAGCCCGGTTAATCATGGCAAATTAGAAAGAAGTGGAAGCCTGAGATGTGGCCATGAGGGGTTTAACTAGAAGAAAATTTTACAAACATAGTTCCTATAAATAGGGACAAGATATAGAGGCTCAGGTTCTCTGCAGCGTAAATACCCCACTGTGCTTCCGTTAGGTATGGTAACTGTTAACCTTAAATGGGACTCCAGGTGACAAGGAAAAAGTGAAATCTTGTGCATTATACTGTCTGATAAGGCAGGGTAGTGGGGAGTCCGCTGTTGGATAAGTGCCGCCCAAAACTTGACACAGGCTTTGGCTCCTTAAGGGGGAGCATTCAGCTACCTGATGGGCAGGCCGACACCCAGCAGGGCAGCGGAAAAGAGCATGCAGAGAAGGTCCCGGGAGAGCCTGAGTCTGCAGCTCCCTCACGGGGGTACTGTGGACACACTGTGCTGACAGTTCCGGTCCTGTCTCATCATCTGTAAAATGGGGAAGAGAAAGCAGACAAGGTGCTGTCTAAGGGAGAGGCAGGCAGCCAAGTGGAGCGGTCAACAGCACAGCTCCACCACCCACTGGCCGTGTGACCTGGGGCGAGCTAACCCGCCCCTCCGTGTCCCGAGTACTCGGTAAGTACAGCTCTGTGACTATCCCTTCTGCGTCTGACACTCTCTGGTAAAGTCACTCAGTGTCCCCCTGCCCCCACCAGCAAGGGTTAAGGCAGCACCAGCATTAGGATGTTATTGTGATGTTTCCTCTCCCTCCCCAAGCTGCTCGTCACTTAGCTGGCTCATGTTGAACTTGAGGCGGACTAAAACCTCCTGATCTTTTTTATGTGAATTGCAGTCAAGCCAGGTCTCCCTCATCCTGTTCTTGTGCAATTGATTTTTGGAACCTGCGTTCAAGACATTAGATTTATTGATGTTAACTCTCATCTGGTTGCTTTTGCCCCAGCATTCTCGACTGTCGAGATCATCTTGACCCTAATTCTCTCATCCCTCCAGCTTTGAGTCATCTGCAGATTTGATGCACATGCTTTCCATGTCTTCATCCAAATTGTTGGCTTTAAAAAGCTATTTATATAGATAAAAATAGAGATAGAGTTATAGGCTGCTCTGCAGATCAAGAGGGGACCTCGTGTACGAGGCTGAGCAATGGGGATGTTATCTTGTGGGAACGAACAGGCTCATCGCCCTTAATCAGCATCGAATCCTTTGCTGTATGTACCCACTTCTGTGCGCTCGAATCTTGCCCCTGGATTCCAGAGTGTTCTCGGTGATGACAAGGAGAGTTCACCCCTCAGCCACCCTGACTGTGGTCTCTTCCCAACCAAATCCACAGGGATGGTGTGAATCCCTTCCTTTCTGCACCAGGCACAGCCACAAGGCCAAGTCCTGTCCTTGTCCCCTCTAGTTGTTTCTCAGACTGAGACCACCCCCACCTCGGGGGCTTGCCAAATACCTGCTGTTAATCCAAGAAATCAATTCTCGCTTGCTCGGAGGTCACGGACCGCAATGTCTTCATGTGCTTCCCACTCAGATGTTTCCGTTTTAACAGGGGCCTTCGGCCTCTGAACCACAAGGTCGGAGCTGTGGGGGATCCGTTATTAGCCACCTGTGGCCATGGGGTGCTCTGTGCTCAGTCCAGGGCCCCCAGGGCGTCTTGTGTCACTGCCCACGGCAGCCAGTGCTGCTCGCAGGCGTGACTGCAAGTCACCGTGAAAAGGCTCAGGACACCCTGTTCAAGATGGCAGAGAAAAGAGAAAAAAAATTCCACAAGTAATTTCCATGCAAAGTTGTTTAACAAAAAAATCCCAACAATTTCTGCCTCTCCAGTTAATTTGGCCGTTCCTTGGTATTGTGCTAACCAAGCACCGCTGGTTGCAGGGCATTCGAAAACCTCATGCCTACCCCACCCCAGACACAGCTGTGGGCACCTGGAGGACACCCCAGCCCTGGGACAAGCTGCCGGCTCGAGGAGCTCAAGCCAATTCCTCTTTGATGTCCTTGGCACCAGAACCTCCTGTTTTACACCCAGAGTCCTTTATAGGGAAGAGTTTGAGGAGGAGGAGGAGGAGGAAAATGATAAAGAAGAGCAGTTACCCCTTATTGCGTGCCTACTATGTGCCAGGCATTGTGTGAGAGCCTCTAAACAAACCATCACTGATCTTTTCAACAAGTCAGGAAGCAGATTTTTGTTATGCCCATTTTACAGGGGAGTAAACTGAGGCCCACTGAGATAAAGTAAATTCCCTGTGGCCACAAGAAATAGAAGAACTGGAGTTTGAATCTGGTCTCTCAGATTCCAAAGTCCACTGTATCTGTGGCTCCATTTCTGTAGCTTTCAAAGAACACACACTGTTGTTCTCTTTGGATCCAGGAAGTCTTGTGAGGAAGGTAGGAAGCCACAGTTACAGAACGCGGCCCATCACCGAGGCTGTGTCCGGGATCACAGGCTACTGGGGGCCTGGCAGAGCTCGGGCCCCCGCTCTCTGTCTTGTAGGAGGGTGAACTCAGTTATCCCCACGGTGGTATCCCCACGTCTGGAGGCAGCCGAGCGATGCCGAGGAGAGGGATACCTTCTTTGCTTTTGGGAAAGCAGGGGTAGAGGGTGACCCCGGGGGGACAACTCCAGTGACTGCATAATGGTTAAGCCTATAGGTTCCAGCGTGTCTCCAGCTTTTACCTCGTGTGTAAACTTGGGGAGATTATTTATGTTACCTTCTGGAGCCGCCATTTCCGCATTTGTAAATAGAGATGATAAAGGTGCTTCAGTGCTCTAGGAGAGTTGAGTAAGATAATTTACATACAGCCGAGAGCACAGTCCAGGAACATCTTAAGTGCCTGACGCATGCTTGCTGTTGTCACTGTTGCTTTCCATACCTCCATCACTATAATGACCTACATTTGTCAGTGGTTCCATGAGGGGCTCATCCCACATGGAGGCATCCTTATCCGCATTGTACAGACTGGGAAACCGGGCTCCAAGATGACCTGGCAGAGGCCATCCAGGAGGTCACAGGCGAGCCAGGTCTTGGGCCCCTGACACCACACGGCCTTCCTGTCCTCACCATGCTGTGGCTCTTTGTCTTCCCTCAGAGTCCAGGTCCACATTTCCAGCACTTCTCAAACTTAACGTGTGTCTCAGTCACTGCGCATCTCAGTAACCTGCAGGTCCTGAGTCAGCAGTGCTGGGTGGGCTCAAGACTCTGCATTCCTAGCAACCCTCCAGGTGATGCCTGCGGTGCTGGTCCAGGGCCCTCAGTTTGCAGAGGAGGAGCGATTCTGTTGAGCTGATTGGAGACCCTGGAGCAGCCTCAGAGAAACAAACAGCCAGTCCAGGGCCCCTGGTACTGGGGGCTGCTGGAGCCCTTGAAGCCAGCTTCCAACTATCGCTCCCATAGGAAGGGTCTGGGGGCCCCACTGTGTTTCCAAAGCGGCTCCTTGGGGGACGATGCTAAGGGGGTATGGGATTTGTGAGCCGCCTCCTAGCAGGGTATCTGGGCCAAGACTGCCCTCCTGCTCATGCTCTCCTTTTGCTTCCTTCTGGCTGCTTCTGTCAAAGCCTGACAGTTACAGCAAAACAGTCTTGCTCTCCCACACCGAGCCCACGCTGCACGGCTGGGCGAGAGCGCCGGCAGCCTGCGCAGAGGGAGCTGACATTTGTCTTAATTGGAGTTACCCGTGTAAATCCCGCTGTCCCCTCCCCGCGCCCTCTGCCTTTGATGGGCGAGGGGGCTCTGAACAGAGAGCGGCTCATAATCTCCCCGGGGAAACACGGTGTTATTAGCGCAGCCGCTGGAAGGAAATGTTCCGACTCGTCAGTGGGGAAAGTGAGCTGGAGGTGAGTGAAAAAAGGAGAAAAGGAGAACAGAGGCTGCAGGGAGAGAAGGGCGGCCACACTCCAGGCGTCTCCATCACACCTGCAGGGCCAGTGGCGTCCTGGCTTTCCCGTCCCTCAGTCTTTCAAAGCAGCCTCTAACCCCGAGGTTTTCAAACTCAGCTGCACAAGAGTCACCTGAGAGCCATAAAAATTGCTGATGTCTGGTTCCCACCACCAGAGACCTTTATTTAATCGGCCTGGGGTGTGGCCTGTGGACATTGGGCTGCTAAAGCCCCCAAGTGATTCTGATGCGCAGCCAGCTGGAGAACTGCTGGCCTAATCTTAGCTTCTCCAGGAAGCCTCCTCTGATTAGGGCAGGCCCATTCAGGGGCCCAATGGAAACAGCTTATGTTGTCTCAGGAACTGACACTGTTTAAAATTTGGCCAGCCCTGCTATATCGGCACCATTGGATGGGAGCAGGGTGCAAATATCCCCCAAGCCAATGTCGTTTGGTTGCAGAATGCACAAAAGGATGTGAGACGTACCTTCTCATTTCTTTAAGCTTAAGTCCCAAATGAGCAAGAATTTGCAGCTGCCGAACAGCCACTAAATCAATTCACTCAGTCATTTAACCAACATTTATGGAGCACTTATTATGGGCACAGAGCTGTGGGAGATTCTAAGGCATATATGACGCAGACTCTGCTCACATCTAACTAATGTCTAATAGGATAGATTAGACAAGACCATAAATAACAAAAACAAAAACAAAACCTAGCGATGATGGGCTGTGGGGTACAGAAATAAAGAGGAAGTGAAAATGTATCCAACACTTAGGATGTGTCAGACAATGTCCTGGTCGACTTATCTAAGCTATGTCTTTCCAGGTTGATGACGGCCCTAAAAAGGAGAAGGTATTACCCTCATTTTACAGATGAAGAAGCTGAGACTCAGAGAAGTCAGTGGCTTGCCCATGGTCACACAGCTAGTGCATGTTGAGGCCTGACTCCAAAAGGAGAGTGAGAACACACTTCTCTGAGAAGATGAGGCATGATTCTGGCTAGGAGGATCTCAGAGAACTGTAAGGAAAACCGGGAGCTCACTACACAAACGCACCGCCACTGAGCTGCCTTGCAGATGAGGTAGGCTCCGGGGACAGCCATGTTCCCAGTGAACCTGGAGGGGAGTGGTGGATTATAAACCAGGAGATCTGGAAGACCAAGGCAGGGCTGGTGGGGAAGTTGAGGAAGGAGGGCTTCTCCGGGGAACAGAAGTTCAGACCGCTGAGGGGGTAGAGGTGTGGTAGGGGACAGATGGCAGAGTGGAAGACATCTGCGCTGCGTACCAACTGATTCAACTAGGCATGGGAAGCATAATAATCTGGCCACTTTGAGAAGGTGGCCCTGGCCCAGTATATTTGGCTGAGGTGATGGCAGACAGCAGTCTCTGCAGACACAGGGCCTGGCCAAGGGTAGATGTACAGAGCACTCAAATGACACCCTGGGCAGGCTGGATGAGGTGGGCCAGGAGCCAAGGACTCTGTTTTCCTGACACTGATGTCCACTATCACTAGTTGGCTGTAGTATTTATAGTTTCTGAACATCTGCCATGGGCAGGCATGGGCCCAGGTGATTTATCTCTGTCCTGGAAGAGAGAATTTCTGGGAAGTTGAGGGAACAGAATTAATCTTCAAAGACCAGGATGGTGATGGTGGTGGAGGTGGTGGTGGTGGAGGTGGCAATGCTGGTGATGATGTAGTCGTGATGGTGATGATTGTGGTGGAGATGATGGTCATGATGAGGGTGATGGTAGTAGTGATAATGATGCTGATGGTGACGGTAGTGATGGTGGTGGTGGTGGTGATAATGATGGTGATGGTGGTGGTGATAATGGTGGTGATTATGTTTGAATGACTGGTGCGCAGATGGCTGCTGTCTCCAGCCTTTCTCCTGACTCACACTTTCAGCTCCGTCATTGTCGTCCCTTCTCGTGTCTTGCAGGCCTGTCCCATTCCAAATGCCCACAGTGAAACCCTTTACCTTCTCTCATTTTCCTCTGCCCAGTGTGTTCCTCTTCCTATACCCCCTGGCTTGGGGAACAGCCCCACTAGGCAGCCAGCCAGCAGAGCCAGATGCCCAAGGGTCGGTCTAGACTCCTCAGCCTTTCTCATCCCTCCATCCAGTTGATGACCAAGTCCTGATGGTTTGGCCTCTAAAATATCCCCTGAAGCCCATCGTTTCCTCTCCATCTCCGCTGCTCCTGCCCTACCTGAGGTCACCTCCCTCTCCCCTGGACTATGGGAGCAGCATCCTGACAAACCTCTGAGCTCCGACTGGCATTTCTCTGGGCCACCCTTCATCTCACTGCCAGAGACAAGCTTCTCTTGGGCAGATTCAGCCATGCCACTCTCCAAGTTAAACCCCACCCCTGGCTGACAGAGAAAGAGCACAGCATGGGTAGTAGGCACAAGCCAGCCCCTACCCAGAGGCATAGCTCCAGCCCCGTGATGCTGCAGCTCTCTGCTCCTGCCTTGCAGATTCGTGCCTCTTTTCCTTTGCTCTTACTGATCTCTCTGTCTTGAATGCCTTCCTCTTCTGACTGGTGCAGTCCTTCCCGGCTCCTATGAAGTGCTCCTGTGGCCCTGCACCCCACCCCCGCCCCACCCCCACCATGCTGCTGTGCAGTCATCTACAGCCTGCAGTCTTGCTTATGCCACCGTACTGCAATGCTTTGCTTACCCATCTGCCTCCTCTGCTGTTCCATGAGCTTCTCTAGGGAAAGGGACCTGCTTTTCCCATCTCTGAATCCTGAAGGCCCAGCACAGGTACATGCTGGGTGCTTCCTGGGTTAGAACCAGGAATGTTAATCTAAGATATCTGTGTGGCTCCTGACACTATGCAGACAGCTGTATCTCCTGTCATATCATTTGATTCTCATTATTTTCATGCAGGGTTGCAGGTGAAATTTGCATTGTTTTACTGATGGTAACACTAAAATTCAGCAAAAAAAGGTAAAATGACTTGCTCAAGGTTGCCCAGGGAGATAGTGACCAAGTCAGTCTAGGTCTCAGGTGTCTTGACTCCGTGTGGGAAATGTGTTGATTTCACACCAAGAAGCTTGTTTCCTTTCTTTCTGAGAGACTCTTGTGGCTGAGAAGTGACTCATGTACACAGGCCCTGCCCATGCTCAGCACGAGATGCCTGTGTCTGGGGAGGGAGCAGTGGCCTTGGATTCCCAGGTAAAAACAGAGACTGAACACAAGCATCTAGAAGGCACAAACCCATAAAGACAAGAAGAAAGAGAGAAGAGACAAGAGTCACAAAATTTTGGAAGCTGGATAGCAGGTGGACAAGTGCTAACCAACTAAGCAGGAGGAAAATCAAGGACTCTTAAGCTGGCATTGGGAAGAACTGAGAGCCAACTTGATTTACAGAGCAGAACCCTCAAGAGCCTCAGGAATTGGCAGCATCAGGTACTTCTGGAAGCAAGTGAAGGGATGCAGCAAAGATAAGGATTACTGAGGGAAAGCACTTCCCTCAGAGGCAGTTAGAACTCTAGATCCTTGCCTCTGCTCCTTACAGCTCCGCAACTGTCCATTTCTTCCCCTGACCAAAGCCTAGAGATAAGATGGAGTCTCTGTGCTGAGCCGAGGAGTATGAGGCACAGCTGAGGCTGGAGATCTGTTCTGAAAACAGGGAGTTAGAGAATATGCTTAATGCTGAGGTCCCCTAGTTATCTTCTCCCAGCTGTTCCCAGTAAGCGGCGTCTGAATTACACCCTCCAGGAAAGACACCGGAAGCCTCTTCTCTGGGGAAAATGAGTAGCAGGAAGAAAGAGCCACAGGGTTCAAAATTGTACTTCTGCACACCTTGGTCAGAAAACTCCTGAAGGAGGTTGACACCCACCAAAATGAGGGGGGTGAACTAAGAAAGAGGATGACATGAAACAGAGAGATGCAAAGGGAATACCCAAAATGAGGATTATGGGAGGCCCCAGGATGACAGCCATACGCAGGCAGAGATGGTGGCCAGTCCCAACTGGAGAAGATCAGAAAGCTCCATGAAACTCTCGTTCATGGAAATGAAACCGATAGAAAAATGCATGTGCATCAGTGTGTCTAACTCTCCTTATCCAACTGGTGGCCATTTTAAATGTTGAATTAAATTAATAGGAAACAAGGCAAATAACAGGAAAAACAAAAGCAATGATCAACTCTGAACAAAAAAACCCAAAAGCTGTCAGGAAAGGGAAAAGCACCCTAGTTTACTACATGAATCAGCTCTAAGTAGTAGTAGTTACTTAGTCATAATATCACCACTGACTATTGAGCTAAGGAAATTAGCTACAGGCTGTATTGGGAGGATGGAGACCAGGACATGTGCTTGTGTGTACTGGGTGTACGTATGCAAGGGACAGAGCTAAAACCTAC
This sequence comes from Equus quagga, assembly GCF_021613505.1. Classification (NCBI taxonomy): domain Eukaryota; kingdom Metazoa; phylum Chordata; class Mammalia; order Perissodactyla; family Equidae; genus Equus; species Equus quagga. Next base: position 6,020,635 of record NW_025796915.1, read on the forward strand.
TGTCCATAAGGAAAAGTCAGTAAACAATGCTTAAAATAGGAATAGCAAGAAATAGCAATACAAACATGTTATTTAGAGATATGGAGGTAAGTGTTAGACCCATTAAAAAAGTTGCGAGTGCTTGTCTGTGAGGGAGAGAGGCTGTTGAATGCCGCTTTCCTTAAACTTTGTGGAACTAGTTGACTTTTTAAACTACACAATTGTATCACTTTAATTTTTGTTTTAAAGGTAAAATAAATACTTAAAACAACAATCAAAAGAACATGGATATCAGAATCCGACGCCATCACCTCTTAACTGTGTTGTGGCCACAGACGAGTTGAGTAATCTCGCCAAGCCTCAGTTTCCTCATCTGTAAACAGCGATAAAAGCAAACGCGGCACATGATGGCTGTGAAGATAAAATGTGATGAGGATGCACAGCGCTAAGCGCTACGTGCCCTCGACAATGCTTGTTAAGCACCAGTCAAGGCAGGACAATTGCCTGCTTTTTCTTTTTTGCGTGACTGATGACCATTCTGTCCACTCTGTATCTGTCAGAGGTTGTTTTCATTTATATTTTTTTTGTTGTTTATCTTACTGTTGTCATCAGTGTCCCCCACTTTTTGCAGGAAGTGCAAATTCACAGATTCACCATGAGGAGTCGGGTGGAGGGTAACTCAGCCTTTCCTCTCTAAACCTAACAAACACATCAAATCCGCTTCTGGTTTTGGCGTCTACTCCTGTGCCTCCCCAACTCCATGCACCTAGAGCCCCTTTTGCTTCCAGCCTCCCAGTTTCCTCTCCCTTGGCTCCCTCCTTTCCCCTTCTTAACCAAGCAGAGCCCTTCCTTCCTTCCTTCCTTCTCTGCCATTGTAGATCATTACACTCTCAACCTACAAGCCTAGAGGTGGGAGGCCTGAGCCTGGAGGTGCAGCCTGGCTCAGGGGCTCCTGGGAATGGGCTGTGCTTTCCAGCTGGGCCTCTAGGTTTGCCCCTGGCTCAGCTGGGACATTGTCAGAACACATTTTCTGCCCTCATCCCTCCCCCAAACTCCAGACACACATCGACAGCTGTTCCCTGGCATCTCTACCTCGGTTTCCCCTGTGCATAAGTGGACTCTGAACTTATCACTCGCTTTTCCAACCACTCCTTTCCCTATGTTTTCTCATCCTGTTCTTGACGCTTGGAAGACTGTGGTGCTGTTCAGAGAAAGACGGAATACTGGGGAGGAGGAGCTGGTCTGGGGAGGGAGGTGAACTGGATTTTACTGACGTTGAGTTTGAGCTGTAGATAGATATTCAATAGACAGTTGGATCCAGTGGTCTGGAGTTCAAGAGAGAGGCCTGAGTGAGTCAGGATAGAGACCCAGGAGGCTTCAGACTGAAGAAACTAACAGATCAGGATCAGATAGTACATCAAGGAAGGGCGGAAGCATGTTGAGTGGGGACAGAGGGCTGAGGGATGAGCCCTGGGACACCTCACCTTAGAGGTGGGGGCAGAAAGAGGAACCGGCTGAGGAGCAGCTCCCACAGTGACGGCAGGAGAAGTCCTGCAAGGACACCATCTTGAGAGCCAGCCAAGCGAACGTCTCTAGAAGGAGGAAGTGGTCAACCTTTTTGAATGCTGCAGGGAGATGAGGTGAGATAGAGAGTGAATCATGTCAGTGTCAAGGAGGCCACAAGGACCTTGACAAGGGAAGTCCCTGGGGTGGGGGCGGGCAGCCGGACCACACTGAGTGACAGAGTGATAGGGAGGTGGAGGTGAGGAAGTGGAGAAGGTGGAAATACACAACACTTCTAAGAAAGGCAGCTGAGAAAGAAAGGGGAGCTAGTCTGGCGGCTCAGGAAGGTTGAAACACTGCTGGGAAAGAGCAAAAAGACGGGTGTTTGAGTTGGTGGGGACGGTCCCTGGTCCCAGGGAAGTGCAAGGGTGTGGTCCCAGGCACTGAGAGACAATCGGACATAGACAGGAGGAGCTGCAGCCCTTCCCTTGGGCAGGCTGATCATGGAGGAAGGGCCCAGGGGAAAGACCTGTGGGAAGGGGCAGGAGCTCGGTGGGCTGCCCTCGTGCCAGCCAATCTTTCACCTTGCTCTATTCTTCCAAATGAATTTTCCAAGGCTACTGTGTATCAGGCACCCGATCCCACCTCCCCAGTACTATTCTGGATGCTTTACGCATATTATTTCTACTCCTCCCAGAGTCTCTGGGAAGTAGGTACTGCTAAGCTCGCTTTGCCCATGAGAAAACCGAGGCTGAGAGAAGCTAAGTATCTAGTCCATGGTCACACGCCCAGGAGGTGCCTTCCAAGATGCCAACCCAACTCTGAGGAATTACCCAAATCACTTGCCACTACAGTGCCCTCTGGCCTCCCAGCCATGCTGCCGTGAACTTTGAATTACTCAGCTAAGTCTGTATGAGCTCTTGCTTCTGCTCAGAATGCCCATGGTCCTCGGCCTGCCCCACAGGAGCAGACTTGCCCTTCAGACTTTCCCATCTTCCCAGCTGGTCTTCCTCACCTGTGCTCCCACGCCCCATCCATGCGTCTCCATGCCATTGACTCCACTGTGTTCAAATGATCTGCATTTTTCTCTACTCCACACCCCGAGGCTGGCCTGAGAAGACCTTGTGGGCAAGGACCCTGCCTTGTCTGTCTTATCTACTCCCAACTCCTAGACAAGTGCCCAGCATGTAGTAGGGTCTAGAAAACAATTTGTCAGATGAGAAAATGAAAACTTCCTTTAAAAGTCAACAAGGACAATTTGAACATTGAAACAAATAATGAGGGAGAAACATTTGCAAACCACCTATCTGACAAAGGACTCGTATCTAGAATATGTAACGACCTCTCAAAACTCCATAGTAGGAAAGGAAACAATCCAATTAGAAAGTGGGCAAAAGACATGAAGAGATATTTCAGCAAAGAGAATGTATGAGCGACAAATAAGCACACGAAGAGATGTTCAATATCATTAGCCATTAAGGAAATATGAATTAAAGCCACAACGAATTTTCACTACATACTTATCAGAATGATAAAATAAAATAAAATAGTGACAAACAAATGCTGGCGAGGATGCAGAGAAACTGGATCACTCACACAGCGCTGACGGGAACAGAAAATGGGACAGCCACTCTGGAAAAGTTTGGGGGTTTCTTAAAAGTCTGAATGTATACTTACAAGATGACTGAGCAATGGCACTCCTGGGCACTTAGCCCAGAGAAATGAAAACGTGTCCACACAAAAACCTGTATGTGACTGTTCATAGCAGCTTTATTTGTAATCGTCAAACACTGGAAACAAAGTGTCTTCAACAGGTGAATGGTTCAACAAACTGGGTATATCCATACCGCGGAACAGCAATAGTAGAAATACTCAGCAATAAAAATGAATGGAGCATTGATACACGTAACAACGTGGATGAATCTCAAGGACATCATGCTGAGCAAAAAGATCCAATCTCAAAAGGTCACGTACTGTATGATTCCATTCATACGACATTCTTAAAATGACGAAAGTACAGAGATGGAGAACAAATTGGTGGTTGCCAGAGACTGGGGATGGAGAGGGGAGGAGAGGTGTGACTACAAAGCACAAAGGAGGTCTTTGTGGTGATGGGATGGTTCTGTGTCTGGACTGCTGTGGTTACATGCATTTACGCAAACGATAATGTGACAGAACTATACACACATTGCACCAATGCCATTTTCCTGGTTTTGCCATTGCACTATAGTTATGTGAGACAAAACCATTGAGAGAACTGGGTGAAGGATACACAGGACCTCTCTGAACTGTCTTTGAAACTTCCTGGAAATCTATAATTATTTCAAAATAAAATGTTATAATTAATTAGTCAATTAATTATAGTAATAGATTACGACTCACAGTAAAGGAAGAATCCCTGAGTCTATACTGATAGAAATAAATGAACAAATAAATGAGGAGAAGGGAAAGCTCTTACTTATAGAAAGATTCCAACCAATAAATGTAGAAGGAGTGCTGGAATTAGAAAATCACCCTTCAGCAACCACCATTGCAATAACTGTTTCAGGCAGGAGTCATCAATGGATGCTAAAATTGGCGGGCAAAGTGTCATGACAAACAAAATATTTCTGCAGTCTCGAGATATCTTCCCCCATAGTACTTCTCATTTTACGAAGGGAAACAGAGTAACTTTGCAGTGGAGGAAAGTGGCAGACAACTTAACCAAGTGATCATGGTTGACGTCACTGGGAGGGGACAAGTCAACATCACGTGCTTCCTGAGATGATGCACCAAGGACAGCAGCATTTCTGTGTCAGCCTGCCAACACGGCACAACCCAACCCTGATCCTCTTCAACAATGTTGAGGCAGTGAAAGCAAAGACAGGTCAAGAAACTATTACCAGCTAGAAGAGACTAAAGAGACACAGCTACCAAATGCAACTGGAATTCCGGATTGCACCCTGGATTAGAAAAAGCATATTAGGGGCCAGTCAGGTGGCGCTGCAGTTAAGTTCGCACATTCCACTTCTCGGCGGCCTGGGGTTTGCCGGTTCGGATCCCAGGTGCGGACATGGAACCACTTGGCAAAAGCCATGCTGTGGTAAGCATCCCACATATAAAGTAGAGGAAGATGGGCATGGATGTTAGCTCAGGGCCAGTCTTCCTCAGCAAAAAGAGGAAGATTGGCAGTAGTTAGCTCAGGACTGATCTTCCTAAAAAAAAAAAAGAAAGAAAAAGGATATTAGTGGGACAATTGGTGAAATCTAAATAAGGTCTTTAGATTAGATACTGTTGTAGAAATGTCAATTTCCTGATTTTGACAACTGTACTGTGGTTGTATAAGAGAACTTTTTTCAGTAAAAACATGCTAAATATTTAGAGGCAAGGTCTCTAAACTTACTCTCAAATGCTTCAGAAAAATTACGTAGATGTACACATGTATGTATAGATATACATGTGAATACATATATTTGTAGAGAGGGAATTCTAAAGAAAATTGTAAAACAAGACTGTGGTAAAATGTTAACATTTGGGAATTACTTTGTATTATTTTTGCAGTATTTTTAAAAATCTGAAAATATTTTTATAAAGTTTAAAAAATAAAAAACTAATAGGGAAAAAAAGTTAGTAGGACTTTTCGCATATAAGAAATTGCTGTTACTCATCTAACTGGTAATTCGAAACAACTTTGCATTCATTTCCTCAGGAACATCACGCTCAGGCTGCCCTCCCCAGGGTCGCGGCGCAGCCTGGACGTTGCCAAGGCGGGTTTAGGGAGTGGAGGAGGGAAGTGCAGTGGTGTCCCCCACCTGCCTCCTCAGTGCAGCCGTGGACTTACAAGGCCAGTCCTGGGTCAGCAGGAGTGGGAGAAGGGGATCTTTCTGTGGGACCTAATCTCTCCTAATCTTTCTCTCAAAACCGTTCCCTTGCTGGAGAAACTGAAGGGCCCGATCCGACATGACCCATGCAGACAGGCAGATTCCCCTGCTCTCTGGAGGGCCAAGGCGGCGCTTGGGCCAGGTCTGTGGGACCAGCTTCAGCTCTACTCCTTAGAGGCAGCTGTCTGAGGCCTGAGATGGCCTGGGGCCTCTCCTGCCTCCCAGGCCTGTGCTCTGTACATATCACACAGCTTAGAACTAGGAGTGGAGAAGCCAGAGGTCTGATTTCCACTCTTCTTTAAACTAGCTGGGTGTCCATAAACAAAATCCTCAACAGTCAAGTTCTCACTTTCCTATCCATCAAGTGGGGCCGGTAACTCTTGCTTTGCTTCTCTCAGAACGGGCTTAGCAGGACCTGAGGAACAGAGAGGTTCTCTGGAAATGTAATATGGTAAAGTTGTACTCTGGACCTTCAATGGGCAGGGCTCTGCACAGGGAAAATAAAAGTTCTACAGATGTAAGAGGCAGAGGACTTTGGCTGTTCTATCAAGTAGATGAACCATCCATTCACCCAGTCATCCATCCATCCTTCCATTCTGACATCCATGCATCCATCCATCCTTCCTTCCTTCTGTCCCTACATCTATCTATCCAGTCAGCCAGCCAACCAGCTAACATCCACCTATCCGTCCATCAGTAACTATCCATCCAGATATTCAGCATCCATTCATTTATCCTTTCATCCTGTTATCCTTGTATCCAGCCAGCCAGCAAGCTAACATCCATCCATCCATCCATCTAACATTGATCCATCCATCCCTCTGTCCACCTTTTTTCTCATTCACCAAACAGTATGTTGGTGCCAGACACTAGGCTGGATTCTGGAGATTAAATGATGACTGAAGCCAAATCACAGTGACAGCTCACAGTCTAAAAGAAAAGAGTGTATAAACTAAAACAATGCACTAAGAGCTGCTATGAAGAATGAACCAGCTGCTTTTGGAACTTGAAGGCGAGGGTTGACATGGAGAGGGCAGCACCACTAAATTTGGTGACCCAAAAAGGAAAGTTGGAGGGGACAGCAAAAGAATATACTATAGAGCAAGATAGCAATGGCTGCATGTTTAAAGCAACAGGGTGGCCTGGAGAGTGAGGTAGATCCGGCGGGAGAGGCGACTATGAAGGGGGTGGTTCAGTTGGTGATGCAGCCAGGTGTGGAGTAGGCAGGGCCTTGGGGAACCACTAAATATAGGATGTGTCTGCCCATCCCCAGCAGTGCCATTCCAGGTCAGCCGTCTGCCCTGGAGGAGTGCCGCTTGGCTCCAGACCCTCCACGGCAAGCCAGAGTAAGACCGCTCAGCCTTTGTGTCTGGAGTGACTGGAGATCCAGACTGCTGAGCTCCAAGTGGGAAAGTGGGGTTGACAAGGAACCCACCAGGTCAGGGCTGAGGTGCAGGTGGGCAGGGAGGGCGGCACCCAGGAATCTGGGTGGCCTGCTTGGAATCCTTGGTGGTTCCCTGCCTTGGGAAGCCGCCCTGTTCAGTTTGCTGGCTGCGGCGAGGCAGGGCCCACGCCCCAGGAAATCAGGTGTTGGCTCAGTTTCTCAGTGGCTTCCTAGCTGTGTGAGGGAGGGCAAGTCATTTCATTTCCCCGAGCCTTGGTTCCCCACTCTGTGAAAATGAAAGGAGTGAGATGAAACAGCCTGTGGGCTCCTCCCGGCTCTGAAATCCTCTCTCTGGGACCCACACTCAAGGGCAGGCACACTCTGGGCTCCGAATCTTTTCCTGCACGGATGGCCCAGGTGCTGGACGTCCTACCATTGGGGTGATCTGACTCGTTTCTTCTGGCCTGGGCCCCCAGATCTCCTTGAGAATGGTAACACCCATGAGTTCTGTTCTATACATGGCCCTTCCTTGGCGTCTTCTCCCCTAATCCTGGCAGCTTTGGTATGAGGAGTTGAGTAGACCTAAAGCTGGCAGCTGAGATCTGGGCCCAGAGGGACTGGGGTTTGCTGGGACAGAGGTCCTGGCGGGATACAAGGAAGTGCCTGAGTTTTTAGAGGTGAGCGCTCTGAGGAGGGGAGGAGGGGATTTAGGGTGAGGCTGCCAGAGATAGACATTGCTGATCAGACAGCTGTGCCAGAGGCCCGCCTGGGGCCTGGGGACGCTGGTTTGGAGATCTGAGCTTGATCTCCTGGAATTTATTTTAAACCTAGCTAGCGGCTAAGGCCCCAAATGAAAGTTACGCACATCTTTAGTCAGTAGCTAACGAAAGATCCACCATGGCGAGGCCTCCCGTCTGTCACCTGGGAACCACTTCATCTTCCAGCCACGGGCCTCTCACCACTAAGCCAGCCACCCCACAAGGGGCCCCAAGATGTACCCCTCAGTCATAGCTGGTTTCCATCTGAATGTGCCCTGGGCTTCCTGTGGGGCCCAGAGCTGCGGGCTTCCTTCCATCTCTTCTCTCTCCCAGCTTTCTCCAGGCAAGGCTTCAGGCAGTCCTCCACGCAGCCGGCCAGCGACGTGCTGGGGCTCTGGCCAGATCTTCCCACGTGGAGCCCTGAGCCTTCCTTGTGCGGTGGCCACCCCGTTCCTGGGACGCAAGCTTCAGTCACTGGAAGAATAGTGGTTACTGACACTTAGTGAGCACTTAGTCTGGCCAGGCAGTGTCTGAGTCTTTCCCATGGCCTGTTCTCTTCAACCCTGTGCTCATCCTTCCCATCTGTGGGTAGCGTTATGCGTCAGCTTGGCCAGCCTGCAGCACCCAGTTACTCAGTTAAACACTAATTCTAGGTATTGCTCTGAAGGCATGTTATAGATGTGGTTAACATCTGCAATCAGTTGTCTTTAAATAAAGGAGATTATCCTCCATAATCTGGGTGGGCCTGATGCAATCAGTTGAAAGACCTTAAGGAAAAAATTGAGGTTTGCCTGGAGAAGAAGAAATTCCACCAGTGGGCAGCAGCTTCAGCTTCTGCCGGAGAGTTCCAGCCTGCCTTCCTGAGGCCGGCCCTATGGATTCAGACACCAACCCCCACATCATGTAAGCCACCTCCTTTATGTGTAAACTCCTACTGGTTCTATTTCTCTAGAAGAACCTGAACTAATACACCATGTAACAGCAAATGAGCCTGTGTCACACAGTTAGTAAGCAGGGGGGCTGGGGTTCAGGTGTAGGCAGCCCAATTTCTGAACATGGGTTCTTAACCTCTAGTCCCCTGTTTTACCCATGTTAACACATTGCATTCTTAGTTCTGTTTTATTGATGAGACTCAGAAAGGTTAAATAACTTGTCCACAGTCACGCAGCTTATAAACGTCTGTCTGACTCCAGGGCCTGAGCGCTTTCTGCTCTGTTCAGCGGTGTGCTGGTGAATGGTTAACAGTCAGAAATAAATATATGCGCACATCTCTACATAAATACATTTATTATGAATTTTACTTCTATAAAGGATTGTAGCACATGATTTATAAATAGTAATAAAATATACAATACTTTTTATTATAAATCCCATCTAGTCAATTGATCCTCACAAAATGCTTTCATCGATATTTCCTAAACTCCTGTATCTGTAACCAACTTGTTGTTACAATTGACAAATGAGTGTACTTCCTACATGAATGTTAGTTGATCTTCTCATTTACATTAATGAGCTAGATGGAAGTGAAACAATGAAACGTTTGTTGAATTTCATTTGTTCAACAATGTCATGAATGAGTTTTTTGCTGAATCAGGTAATAGTTTTTGAATACTGGAAGAATACGTCCTCAGTTTTTCTGTGCTATTCGTAATGGAATGGTACAGACAAAACCCATCTTTAAGTGTAACCTACATCATTATCATTTCCACCCTCATTTTCTTGAGTCTAGACGGTCACCAAAGCAATAGTCAAGCCCTGATGAGTAACGTTTGCCAATTTCCATGGTGTAAATACTTCCATGGCTGATTTCCAGCCACCAGCGTGAGTGACTGGAGGAGGAGTTGGACAGAGCCGTGCACTAGCACACCATGACACAGCGTTTCCACACACAGATACAACTAGCACACCGTGACACAGCGTTTCCACACACAGACACAACTA